>NC_054387.1:5200791-5500791 GCF_017654675.1 Xenopus laevis | reverse complement strand
CGACCATCGATGCACCGCTGGGTTCATAGAAGGTTTCATCTTGTTGGGGCTCAGGGTTTGGCTCCTCATGGGCAGGGCGAGCTCTAATTCTTGCCTGTTGATATGGAGCTGATCTACCAGCTATTCTACTGAGGAGGCGTCTGCCACAGGGGGACAGTGTAGAAAAGCCCTTTGCTATTGCCATGGATAGGTTCTGAAGTCTCTGAATTTCTTTGTACCCTCTTCTTTCTCTACTCTATCTTAGCGGGACCTCCGTTGGATTCTTTGCTCAGGAATTGTAGACTTTTTCCTCTCCTGTTCTCACTTTTTATTCTTGCTTTGGCAGCTGAAGGCCATTCCTGACATCACAGGGGTGTGACTTGGCTACCAGAGAGGAACGTTGCTGGCCTGAAGAGCTTCCAGGGCATGCAGAGAGACGATAATGAAGAGTATGGTCTTAAGTAGGGAAGGTTAAAAAGAGCAGCTAAGGGCAAATAACCCCATTTAAAGGTGGTATAGAACTGATGAGCTGTAGGAGAAGCCAGAGATGTGGAACTCTTCAAGGAGATGATGGAAGGAACCTCAGAATCTGCTGCTTTAGGATTAGTATGAATATGGGCTTTAGTAGACCATCCTTTTCTGGTTGCATGCCCCCCCCGCTCTATATATACATACGCTGAGAGATGATACAATAGAAGGGAACATTTCATCATATAGACAAATAGTCTTGTGCAATCAGATCATCTGATGTAGGGAGAATGCCAAGCGAACTTTCCTGCACAGGTAGGGGTGATGGGGTTATTATAGGATAGAAACAGCTGATTTCTATTGCCTTATTCAGCTATAGAGGAACAGTCTGGGGACCCCCTGTGTCTGCTTCCTCCAGCTGGCTGAAAAAAAGCTTATCACTGATTGGTTGCTATGGGTTACTGCCCAGGTGCAGATTTAGCCAGTGTTTAGTAGGGATGCACAGAATCCACTATTTTGCATTCAGCCGAACCCCCGAATCCTTCACGAAAGATTTGGCTGAATACCTGATTTGCAAATGCAAATTAGGGATGGGAAGGGGAAAATATTTTTTACTTCCTTGTTTTGTGACAAGAAGTCACGCTATTTCCCTCCCCGCCCCTAATTTGCATTTGGTTTGGCCAGGCAGAAGGATTCAGCCGAATCGGAATCCTGCTTAAAAAGGCCGAATCCTGGCCGAATCCCGAACCGAATACTGGATTAGTTGCATCCCTATAGTGTTTAGTGATGTGCGGGACGGCCCGATACCCACGGGACCCGCGGGTTGGGAGGGTTCGGGCCAACCTCGCACTCCTCTTCAAATGCTCGCTTCCGACTTCCGTCTTTATAGCCGCGCGCCTGCTCGCCCCGCCCATTTTGTAACGTCATCAGGGGACGGGTCGGCTTGGGTCTATAAAAAGTCAGATTCGGGCAGGTGTGGGCTGAGGGAGGGCGGTAATACGGTTGGGTGCGGGTCGGAAAAAACCCATCCCGCACATCACTACGAGTGTTTATAAATGATTCCCAATCATTGAGTGCATCACATTCCCAACAGAATCCTCCAAAACTCATGATTGGGCTGCCTATTGTCTCCAACACTACACTACAGGTACCCCCCAAATCTGTATCCCCAACATTGCCAAAATAAATCATGTAGTTCACAGTGTCCCATTGCACACATATACCCTGGTCAGGGGACCCCACGTGGCCCTAAAAAAATTACAATTAGGGATGCACCGAATCTAGGATTTGGTCTGGGATTCGGCCAGTATTAGGCCTTTTTCAGCAGGATTCGGATTTGCCCGAATCCATGTGTGTGGCCGAACCGAATTCGAATCCTAATTTGTATATGTAAATTAGATGTGGGAAGGGAAATCATGTGGCTTTTCTTCTAAAAACAAAGAAGTAAAACATTCTTTTCCCACTTTTTCCTTTCCTGCCTCTAATTTGCATGTGCAAATATTCAGATTCGTTTCGGTATTCGGCCGAATCTTTCACAAAGGATTCAGGGATTCGGCCGAATCCCAAATAGTGGATTTGGTGAATCCCTAATTACAATGGAACTTTTTTCCCCTTTCTTCATTGTTTTTTAGGCTGCAGCTCAGTTTCCACCTGGACTAAATGTTCTATAGAGTCATTTCCCATCAGAACTGCAAATATTATTTCATTGGCTTCATAACGTCCGTTGCTCAATCTCTGGGTCACTTTACCATTTCCAAGTTTTCCTCTCTCGCTGATCTTAAAGGGGTTGTTCACCTTTAGTGTCTCTCATGCCGTAGACATTGATATTCAGAGACTGGTTTTCATTTATAATTTATTTTTTGTTTTTTTTTCTTCAGTTTGGAATTTAGCGGCTATCTGATTGCTAGGGTTCAACTTAGCCTAGCAACCAGGCAGTGGCTTGAGTGAGACACTGGGATATAAACAGGAGAGGGACTGACTAGAAAGATAAGGAATAAAAGGTAACAATGATAATACAATTATACATTTAATATAAAATGGGCCAGATTAAATCTGGTGGGAAACCCAAACTCATTGGTTGGTGCAAACTCTGCTGAAGTCTATAGGAAAACCTGGAATTCAATAGAATCTCACCCATTGTATTTGACCCAGAAAGAGACCAAGAACCCCCAAATACTAGGGTCCAAATTCCCCTAGCAACCATGTACTGATTTGAGACTGGAATATGAATAGGAGAGGCCTGAATAGAAAGATCACTAATAAAAAGGAGCAATAACAATACATTTGTAGCCTTACAGAGCGTTTGTTTTTTTTCATGGGGTCAGTGACCCTCATTTGAAAGCTGGAAAGAGTCAGAAGAAGCAGACGGCAAATAAATTAAAAAAAAAAAACTATAAAAAAGAAAAAATGAAGGCCAATTGAAAAGTTGCTTAGACTTAGCCATTCTATAAAATACTAAAACTTATCTTCGAGGTGAACCACCCCTTATACTTCCAGCTTGAGCCACACTATGATCCCGCTGTATAATGTATAACATAAAACGTCTGGTTGCTGGAACCTGTTATCCAGAATGCTCGGGACCTGGGGCTTTCCGGACAATGGATCTTTCTGTAATTTGGATCTTCATCCCTTAAATCTACTAGAAAATCATGTAAACATGAAATAAAGCCAATAGGCTGGTTTTGCCTCCAATAAGGATTAATTATATCTTAGTTGGGATCAAGTAGAAGGCACAGGTACGGGACCTTTTATCCAGGATGCTCAGGACTTGGGGGTTTCCAGATAACGGATCTTTCTGTAATTTGGATCTTCATCCCTTAAATCTACTAGAAAATCATATAAACATGAAATAAACCCAATAGGCTGGTTTTGCTTCCAATAAGGATTAATTATATCTTAGTTGGGATCAAGTACAAGTGACTGTTTTATTATTACACAGAAAAAGGAAATCATTTTTAAACATTTCGATTATTTGGATAAAATGGAGTCTATGGGAGGCGGCCTTTCTGTAATTCAGAGCTTTCTGGATAAAGGATCCCATGCCTGTACTGGAAATAAAATTGACATTTCAGATTTGCCAGCAAATCCTATGACCCTGACCGTCATTACACGGGAAGAACTGCCTGGTCACATTTTGTTTTATTTGGCGCAGGGATCCCGGGACTCATCACATGACCAAAGAACAAACGAACAAGAGAAAGAAGTGCAGCCCATGGTCACCTGACTGCCTTGTATTTACCTTTAATGTATTCATTACATAAAATCAACATTCTTTCCCCAACAGCTAACCCTTTTCCCCAACTTTCCAATATACATTCTTTTTAAAAAAAAAAATGACAGGGGTTTTAAAGGATAAGTAAAAAAATGAAAGTAAAAATGCTCAGGCTTTACATTGATTCATCCCTCCCCATTTCTGAAGCTAAATGAAATATTAACTGCCAATGGAATGCATTTTGGAATCCAGTATAGCGCAGAGGGTATGAGCAAACATAGAGGGCTGTTCCTGCTGAATTATATTTAGCCCAGAGGAACAGCTATGCTCCCATAGATTTATGTTTCCTCGGCGAAATGGGAAAATGTAGGATATTACCCTGGCTGACCCCACCCTGAAGCTGCTTCTTGTACGGAGATTGTAACACACAAGGAGGGCTGCGGGAGGTTATTATAGAAACGTATAACAACTTTACTGAGCATTGCCCATTCTTTTCAGACACAAAGCAAAATGACAATTACTGGTGCTGGATTGGGCTGGGTCCCAACAGTTTGCCGAGGGCATCAGAGGGGCAATGGCTGATAACGAATGGGAAGCCAACGGCCCCGAGCCATTGCTTCATTTCAGAAACAAACTGACTGTCATTTATCTCGATTTGATCTTGTTTGTGCCTTGTCCATAGGCAAATAACTGAGGCAGCACCTCTGGCAAAAACATTTCCTTGTTAAAGGGATCCTGTCATCGGAAAACATGTTTTTTTTCAAAACACATCAGTTAATAGAGCTGCTCCAGCAGAATTCTGCACTGAAATCCATTTCTCAAAAGAGCAAACAGATTTTTTTATATTCAATTTTGAAATCTGACATGGGGCTAGACATATTGTCAGTTTCCCAGCTGCCCCCAGTCATGTGACTTGTGCCAGCGCTTTAGGAGAGAAATGCTTTCTGGCAGGCTGCTGTTTTTCCTTCTCAATGTAACTGAATGTGTCTCAGTGAGACATGGGTTTTTACTATTGAGTGTTGTTCTTAGATCTACCAGGCAGCTGTTATCTTGTGTTAGGGAGCTGCTATCTGGTTACCTTCCTATTGTTCTTTTGTTTGGCTGCTGGGGGAAAAAGGGAGGGGGTGATAACACTCCCACTTGCAGTACAGCAGTAAAGAGTGATTGAAGTTTATCAGAGCACAAGTCACATGACTTTGGGCAGCTGGGAAATTGACAAAATGTCCAGCCCCATGTCAGATTTCAAAATTGAATATAAAGAAATCTGTTTGCTCTTTTGAGAAATGGATTTCAGTGCAGAATTCTGCTGGAGCAGCTCTATTAAGTGGTTCATTTTGAAAAAAAATTTTTCCCATGACAGTATCCCTTTAAAAATCAACAGCAGAACGAGCCATGCTCTCATTTTCTTATGGTAATTGGGGCAGAGCCAGGGGGCTACAGTCTTTGCAGGGACCCTTTATTTATATCCCTTCAGTTTATGTAGGAATGCAACTCCCTGCACCTCCCCAACAGCCTTTAGACACACACAGTTGTGATTCTGCAGGGCAAGGATATATCTCTACATGTCTGGGCTGCAACTCCCAACACAGAATCAGGGGCCAGTGCACTGTTCTGCAACATCTGGGGACTCATGGTTTAGAAAGGGAGCCTCTAAAAGCAGAAAAATAATATTAAAAATGACAATTCTACAAGAGGATGTTAATTTGTTAATTCACCACTAGATGTCACTAGAGCTCTCCCACTCCTTGTGACACTTCTAGAGTTAAAAATCTCAGGTTTTGCTTAGGGCCCACCAAATTACTGTACCTGGGTATTATCTCATGGCAACAAATAACATTTTCGATTTCACCGGATTACTTGCAACTGGCGGAAAAAAAGAAATATTTCCTTTTTCTGTGTAATAATAAAACAGTCGCTTGTACTCGATCCCAACTAAGATTTAATTAATCCTTATTGGAGGCAAAACCTCCACCTTAATATTTACATGATTTTCTAGTAGACTTAAGGTATGAAGATCTGGATTTTATGTAATGAATACATTAAAGGTAAATACAAGGCAGTCAGGTGACCATGGGCTGCACTTCTTTCTCTTGTTCGTTTGTTCTTTGGTCATGTGATGAGTCCCGGGATCCCTGCGCCAAAAAAAAAACAAAATGTGACCAGGCAGTTTTTCCCGTGTAATGATGGTCAGGGTCATAGGATTTGCTGGCAAATCTGAAATGTCAATTTTATTTCCAGTACAGGCATGGGATCCTTTATCCAGAAAGCTCTGAATTACAGAAAGGCTGCCTCCCATAGACTGAATTTCATCCAAATAATTGAAATGTTTAAAAATTATTTCCTGTAATAATAAAACAGTCGCTTGTACTTGATCCCAACTAAGATATAATTAATCCTTATTGGAGTCAAAACCAACCTATTGGGTTTATTTGATGTTTACATGATTTTCTAGTAGACTTAAGGTATGAAGATCGGAATTACAGAAAGATCCGTTATCTGGAAAACCCCAAGTCCTGAGCATTCTGGATAACAGGTCCCATACCTGAATCAATGCTATGCGCGGGGCAGAATGTCCTGTGTCCTATTTGCCAGCAGATGGCAGCAGTGATGTCGTTAATAGAAATAGGTACATCGTTAGTCTTTGTGTTGAGTTTCACTCCATGTACGTGGTGCTGACCTGACGTATGAACATGGATATTTGGGTTTGACGTCAGGATGATACATTGGGAATGACTGGTAACAAACGTGTGGGATGGAGCTCGTGCCTCTGTTCACGTTGGGCTTAATGTGTGTCACGGTAGAAAAGTGGCTGATGGAAAGTAAAGAAGGGGGGTCGGTGGTGGTAATGTAGACGTTCAGCAACAGGAGGAGCACTGGGGTTAAAGAGCTTTTATGTTATTGGGGGAAATGCTTCTACAATTGATCTCACCATTCTCAGGGGTGTAACTACAAAGGAAGCAGACCCTGTGGCTGCAGGGGGGCCCAGGAGGTATAGGGGTCCCGCAAGACCCTAAGTCATATCGCTAGGGTAAATCGGAGGCTAGCAACCAGATATCTGCTGAAAGTCCAAAATTGAGAGCTGCTGAATAAAAAGACCAATTGCAACGTATCTCAGAGTTAAAGTAAAGGTTAACTTCCCCTTTACCAAACATTCCTTGTGACTTGTTATTCCAGCCTGACCCACTTACTCCTCGTGCCTCCCTTTCTTTCCTTTTGTCTCTCAATAGCTGGGGCGCAGATGGAGCTGCTGCTGCTCCTCTCCACTGGCTTTGCAAGAGCTAAGAGCCTTAATTATGAAAAGCCTCTCCACATTCCAATCTTCCCTCTGCCGTCAGCCCAGGCCACTTTCTCCTCCTGACTCTCAGCCTCTACAATACCCAGTCCCATTCTCTCCCGGAGTCTCATCTTATTAAGTGATGTTTAGCCGCTCCTTCCTCTTCCCCGTGTCCTTCACCGCCTGTGACTTTATATGTCCGTCACCTTCTGCTTTTGTACAAGAAATGAAGAGAACAAAGCGAGTTATTAGCTGAACTCATGATTATTTGTTTAGGACTCCGCGCCATTCATTGCTCGTCTTTTATCTCTTTATATCAAGATGCACAAGTTCCATGTATTGTATGATAACTAAGTCTTCTTCATGAAGCTTCCAGAAAGCCTCTCTGCTAGGGGTTTGGTGTATGGAAGAATATGGTGTGACCCTCACTGATCTAACCATGCAACAGAACCAGACCCAATTCATTCTATACAATATGACTTTAGATGATGGTTGTGTTCTACTGGAGGCCCAGCCTAAAAGTGAATTAGAGTAAATGCATATTTATTGTCCTAATTATTATGGCTGAGGGAGTTAATGTTTTTGTTTTATTTGGTAATGGGAGTGGTAGGGTTGGTTATGCTGAGAAATAAATATGATTTGGAAATAAACTCATCTGAGGTCATTTACTGACACAAAGAAACTAGACTCCAGTGCAGATATCCATAGCAACCAATGGTCCAGCTGCCACCAGTGGTGATGTCTCCAATTGGTGCGTATATGGGGGACCCAACAGCCCCTCCATAGAGACCATGTGTATTGATACTTGAAAACTTGGCCAGTGGGTTAGGCTTTTTGAGCAATCCAACCGATGGCCTTCTATTCTATTCTACTTTTGCTTCATGTCTTGGTAGGACAAAAGCCTGAAGGTGGTGGATCAAGCTTATGCCCATTGACTGCTCAGTTACTGTATCGCATTCTGAATGGGAAGCATACACACACACATATATATATAGATATATAAATAGCTCTCTTGTAATTGTTTGGGCTGTTCCTGCAAAACAGTGCTTAATCCAGGGAAACAGACTGGGTTTATGGCACCTCTCTGTACTGCTCCTCTGCTAGACAACTAAAGAGCTTGATTATATTTGGTTTCTATAAAGTCACGGGGGCCCGAGATGCTACAACTATTTCAGCCAGCTCTATTCCCTTTTGGGGATTATGTCACATTAATTCTTAATTTGCTTCCTATACTTTATAGACGTCAGGCCACTTCTAGGACAATAAAATGTTGTTACTGACTTCATGCTCATCAATTGTGCGTTTCAACGAAGGTTAATTAACTGAGAGGCAAACAGAAGGCTATCGATTGGAGAAACGAATAGAAAGACCAGCACCTTGTCAATAAGTAATTAAGATGTTGTTTGTTAAAATGTGTTGAGTGCCATGGAGGCCTTCTATGAACTGGTGGTGGCCCACTGAAGGTTTCTTTAACCTCAATGAGATCTTATCTATCTATCTATCTATCTATCTATCTATCTATCTATCTATCTATCTATCTATCTATTTCTATCATCTATCTTAGATAGAACATAGAACTCTTATGGTGGCCTGGGATAAGTGGCACATAGAGAGATTAAACAAATAATGGGTAATAAGTTCCATTGAGAAAGTTGAATCTTGTTTAATAAATAACCTGTAATGTTGAGTGTCCCAATAATTCATTTCACTGGTCCCTAATACCCATTGAGGTTCAGGAGCTTATTCCATTGATTTTCATGGATGTCATGAATGGGAAGGGCCAAAATGGGATTTCGATGCACCAGTCTTGGTTTTTGATCACTGGGAGGGAGGGTGGTAGTCTCTCCAAGGAAAAGACACATCCATTGACCATGGGATAAAGACATTTCCCATCATGTTCAGTGGGATGTTGCCACATTTTTGGTTCACACACAGTTTGAAGTTAGTTGAGTCTGGCTGGTAATGATTACAATGGCAGGGCAATATCTGCTGATATCAGATCAGCTGTAGATTGTAAGCTCCATGGGGCGTTACACCAATAGAAGAATTTTCTATACAGTGTATAGAGTTCAATATATTTCGTTGTGTGTACAGAAATGCAAGATATCTGTGCCTGATGATCTGCACATCAGCTGGGCGTCTATCACACAGCATTGACATCTACTCTATTAAGGCAAATCAATAGAACATGAAACAATCGGTGTTTTGGAAAAGGAACAAAAACCTTTGCCGTCTATTGAGCACCTTAAATGACCTGGGGTCCAATAACTTCTAGTTAAGCCACTGATAGGAAGACAGTTTTTTTTTTACTTGAAGTATCTTCGAGTACTTTCATAGAAAAGCTTGGTGTAAGCTCTACAAGCTGCTCCAGCATTTATGGAAACGTAGGATGGTTATGTCTTTAAGAAGCATGACACTGGCATGGTATCTATAGACTGTGGGTCTTTCTAACAACATTGGATATATCTAAGGTTCACTGTACCCCAAAACTTTTGTCTGGCTTTTTTTTTATCTTGTAAAAGGTGTTGGAGCTACACAAGCATTACAAGGGGACAATGAAATATTGTTGTGATTGGCTATGACGTAAACCATGTGGGCACTGAGAATTCTCCACTAGGTTACCTGGTTCCTCCACCAGGTTGTAGAACGTTACAAAGCATTTAACGTTGATACAGTGCAGGTAGTGTATCTCATATCCATTCTATACGCCATGTCTTTGCCATTACCAGCCCGTGCGGCTCTAGTTGTCCCAGAACATTGTGTTCCCCTCCTCTGCCCATGGATTGAGCAATGTAAATAGAAAATAACGAGCCCACTGTTTTATGGCCCTTCACTTACTACACCGTTGCATTAAGAGGCTATTATCTAGTGATTTAATGGCAATGAGTTATCAGTGTGTTCTAAGATAAACACTTAATTTGCCAGAGGCTATAAAATCCCTTTGTTTGCTTGATGGGAGAAGATGGTTCCAAATGCCAAGGCCCATGTCTTTCTTCCCCTGACTGATTTGATTCTGCAGTACAAGCTGATTATAGATATACAGACCCTTAAAGGTATAGTGTTTGTGATATTTTCTTAACTTTGCATCTTTGAGTTTAACCTTTGTTGTAAACCCAGAATCCCAGCAATAGGAAGATGTCCAGGGGTGCTGGGAGTACAACAAACTGGAGGCAATGTTTACCCAATTCTAAATTGGGGCACTGGCCATCCTGCCGACCAAGAAGATCAGAGTATGAGCCAAACATCAAGGGCAAGGAAATAATGTGAATAATCTGAGATATGTAATCGGAAAGAAAAATGAACTAAAGGAAGGGGATGATGAAGACTTGGGAGATTGAGGGGCTGTATTTCTGTATATATGAAAGGCAATAAGCCTGTCATACGTTGGTAGATCTACACTGTATCAGTTATGGTCTTAGTTTATGGAGGAAGAAATTGAAGTGCACAATCTTCTCACCATCATCTGCTGCTTCTCTGTAGTGGATGAATTCATGAGCAGCCATATTTCCTTATATCTGTATTTTCCTGGTCAGCACACACCTATTTCATAGTCCATGAACACCAGCTAATGCAATGCACTTGCTTCTCATGTGCCCCAACTAGTTAACCCAGAACACTCTCAGTCAACCTGAAAGCCTTGTCCCTTTGGAAGTCCAAAATCTGGACCATAGGGGGGCATGCTTAAGGCTTGGTGCACCATATTATTGAAGGGCCTGTTTTCTGGAGAACCTCAGGTCCCAAGCATTCTGGCTTTATTTAATTACAGGGGGAAACCTATGCTGGTTATTACTTTAAGGTTTTTCTTACTACAGTCTATGAGCAAACTGATAGGGGTGCTCCTGTTGAATTGTAGCAGCTGAAGGCTTTCATGGTTCTGGGAGTAACTGGGCTACAAGTTGGGAAAGTCTGATGTGAACCCTCTTGTTTTACCTTCTCTGTCTTGCTATGCCAAAACGGCCTTCCCCAAGTCATTCTACCTGCAAGGCTTGTCCTTTAGATTTCCATTAGGCTTCTTTGTGGGGCCCAAGTCAGTCTATTTACACTCTGGTGTGCAAGCCAGCTCCAGAATAGTCCCAAATAGTTCTCAGGATGGTGGGACAAGTCTAGTGTAAAAGATGAACAAGTTCTAACAGCTCTATCTACTATAGCGATTCTCTTCTGCTGTGGAAATCTGATAACATAGCCATTACCTTCGGCTGCATTGCTTAATGACTGTAGGGTAGTGGGTGTATACCCACGAGGATGTTGTGACACACAGCGTGAGATTATGACAGATGGCCACTATTAAACATTGTTTAAAGGTCATCAGTGAGACATTATTTTAGTCATACTTTCCCTTCTTGTGGGAATAGTGTCCAAGCACCGAGGTGGGATATCATCAAGATAACAGCATGGACCTTGGCAGCTATTTCTGGCACAGAAACTTCTAACTACTCCAATCATAACGGGAATAAACATGTTTGCATAGAGTCAATACAAATCTACAATGGCTTTCAATTAGATGGGTGATATTGTTCAATACAGCCCTGGGACAGTACCTGATGAGTTTTTAGGTTTTTAAGCTTGATGTGAGATATCAATGTAGACCTTCAGTTCCTCATATGGTGGCAATGAGCTTGCAGCTATGTGCACCTTATAGAGAATTAAATGGCATTTAGTGCACCTGTGCCACGAGGGCAGTTCCATAATAACTACAGACACATTGACTCCCTCCGGTACATATTAACCCCTTCTGTACCCCAGAGAGGAGCCAGGAGCTTGTTCCTTTCCTTCTGGCAAGTGGAGAGGTTTCAGATTTTGTTGAAATGTACGTTGGGAAAATGAATGTGCCTCCTTTTATCTTTACATTGATTACCCTAGACATTATTCAATGGATCTTCTCTATTCCTTGCTATATACTTTGCTTTTCTTCCGATCCACCCTGGCAGTGAAAGAGTTTTCTATATAGATATCAGGTGATTCCTTCGCTGACAACCCCAGTGGGCACATTAAGGGTTTATTAGAGCTGTGTGTGTGTGTGTGGATCTATCTCCTGTCTGCTAAATGGGGCAGAAACTCTCATTGTGTGAAGGGAGGCAGAGTTGTGTGCTTCCGGAGTGAACCAGTCAACACCATCTGCCCTTGGGTCGACTCGCTCCATCCACTGTCCTAAAGTGTCCCCCTCACGGCTTTCCTGCGTGCAAGGTACTCTATTAAGCAATCTGGTTTTACCCAAATAAAAGGTTTCTGCACTAACACAGAGGTGGACTGGCAGCTGATTTTTAAGTGAACCTGTGTTTTTCTTTTTAATTTAAAGGGATACTGTCATCGGAAAACATGTTTTTTTCAAAACACATCAGTTAATAGTGCTGCTCCAGCAGACTTCTGCACTGAAATCCATTTCTCAAAAGAGCAAACAGATTTTTTTATATTCAATTTTGAAATCTGACATGGAGCTAAACATTTTGTCAATTTCCCAGCTGCCCCTGGTCATGTGACTTGTGCCTGCACTTTAGGAAAGAAATACTTTCTGGCAGGCTGCTGTTTTTCCTTCTCAATGTAACTGAATGTGTCTCAGTGGGACATGGGTTTTTACTATTGAGTGTTGTTCTTAGATCTACCAGGCAGCTGTTATCTTGTGTTAGGGAGCTCTTATCTGGTTACCTTCCCATTGTTCTTTTGTTTGGCTGCTGGGGAGGAAAAGGGAGGGGTGATATCTCTCCAACTTGCAGTACAGCAGTAAAGAGTGATTGAAGTATATCAGAGCACAAGTCACATGACTTGGGGCAGCTGGGAAATTGACAATATGTCTAGCCCCATGTCAGATTTTAAAACTGAATATAACAAAAATCTGTTTGCTCTTTTGAGAAATAGATTTCAGTGCAGAATTCTGCTGGAGCAGCACTATTAACCGATTCATTTTGAAAAAAATGTTTTTTCCCATGACAGTATCCCTTTAAACATTGGCTATAAAGGCTATTGTAGAATCCAGTTCTGACTTGGAACTAAATATAGAAAACAAAATAAAGAATAACTGAGTTGCGGTTCACACCTGCTCTGGACCATTTGGACATCATCTAGTGCTCTTCCTGCAGTCTAAATTTTGCAGAACAAAGACAACAGAGTAGTATTTTGTAGTAGTAACCTGTTTGCAGGGCTGTATACTATCGGTGCAGAGTTGGAGCCAGTGAGAAAATGTGACATTAGCACTGGTGTCACCATATTCAGTGTTGCTCCCTTCATTTAGGAACCACAATATTGGTTCTCATTTCAGTGGTTTGTTCTGACACTGATGACCAAGTCATGAGCTTATTGGCTCATTAAGAGCATCAAATTGGTGGATTCCCTAGACAACATTGGTTGGAGTCATCCATGTACTGCTTAAGCTAGCTGGAAAGACTTGTTGGCTGACGATTTGGTGAATACGGTTCTCTACTGATCCACAAAGGACTTTAAAATAATATGATCTTTTGGCCCACTAGCTCAGCAGAATATGGCCTGCTGTACCCCCCGTTCTGTTGGGGTTGTGTATTAGGACTGAGCTCTCATTTGCTTGATATAAAAGTGGTTTCTTTGGCAGTAATTGTGGTAAAGCTTATAGTTCGCCTCCTATAGAGTTCCCAAGGGTCCCAGACCTTTTTGACCAGTGAGCCACATTTAAATGTAAAAAGAGTTGAGGAGCAACACAAGCATGAAAAATGTTCATGGGTGGTGCAAAATAAGGGCTGTGATTGGCCTATGTAAACTCACCGCCTACAGGAGCAGCTGTTTGGCAGTACAACTTTTTTTTATGCAACCAAAACCTGGAATTCAAAAAGGCCACTGGGAGCAACATCCACATGGTTGATGAACAATGTGTTGCTCATGAGGCACTGGTTGGGGATTGCTGTACTATACAGAGTTTCTATATCAAAGGCAGCAGGGAAACCTGGAAAATGATGGCTTCCATGGAATCCACAGAGTGGGCTGCTAGTTGCCTTCACAATAACTTTAATCCTCCTAAAGTTGGAAGCTATTACTGTTGGTGTTGGCCATACACCTAAAGGAAGCTCTTCAACAACTTGAAAGAAGAAGGGGGTAGAAATCTGCTTCCTACTCAGCTAGTCATAAAGGTTCATGGAATTGATTTTCATGAAGCATCTTGGTGATATTATTACTATGCAATATAGGGTGCTTATGCTTATAATGGATTGTGTTGTTGTGCCATTGGGTTTAGTTGCATGTGGTTTCCATAAGGGAACCCTTTCTGTTCTTCTCTTTGCTTTTGACCGTTTCCCATTGAGACAACAATTTATCCATATTGTCGGCACACTGTGTTAATAATTCAATAAGCTGACGGAGTTCCTCCAATTAAATCCATGCTCATACTTATTAAGGCTTCTGATTCCGACCGTTGAGCACATTGTGACACAGAATGACTCAACGTACAAATCCAGTCTCTAAATGACCGTTGCTATGTATATGCACAAACAAGAAGATTGTGTGAGTATGTACTAAGGGAGATTTATATTATTACTATTAATTACATTTTTTTTTGTTGAACGAGTGTTTGCATATTTATTATAAAGGATTTGTCACCGGCAACCATTGACGGAGACGGATATTGCGCCCATTGTCTAGGTGACTTATATTAAATGAAAAAGAAAGGGAAAGAAAAGCAAGTTATTAAGAAAAAATATTTTATAAGAAGAGTAGATGCCTTACTATGGGAATCTCAGCAGACTTAGGTTGTTGCACTTCTCTATAAAAATATATCACATCAAACAGCCCATAGTTACCCTTTTTTAATTCAGATTTTTCCCTAGCCTAAAATTCTGTATCTCTTTTGGGGGTAAATGTTTTTTTCTTTTATATATTCAGAGGCATGGATGGACTATAACTTACTTACATCGTCAAGGTAAAAATACGTCTAATGAACCCTCTTCTTCCATAGGGCAGCGCTGGTTGCAAGATGGCACCCACCAAGACTGGAGGAAGGATAGTTAACCACCATTTATATTCATTTATTTTTGGAAGGTCGGGTTAAATTTTAGTTTGAGCTCACATGAGCTGATCAGCTGACCAAGATCCATGGGGGGTGAATTGAAAATAGGACGGGTCCAAAAACAGACAGACAGACAGGCCCGCCCCCTCTAATTACGTTACTGCCCCCAACTGAGAGAGGCCACGGTGATGAAATAGATTGGGTCCAAAAACAGACCCTTGATGTACTTCAATTGAGAGAGACCAAGGTGATGAAATAGGTTGGGTCCAAAAACAGACTCTTGAGTTACCCCAACTGAGAGTGGCCAAGGTGATGCAATAGGTTGGGTCCAAATCAGACCCTAGACATACACCAACTGAGAGAGACCAAGGTGATGACATAGGTTGGGTCCAAAAACAGACTCTTGAGTTACCCCAACTGAGAGTGGCCAAGGTGATGCAATAGGTTGGGTCCAAAAACAGACCTTTGAGGTACTTCAACTGAGAGAGACCAAGGTGATGGAATAGGTTGGGTCCAAAAACAGACCCTTGAGGTACACCAACTGAGAGAAGCCAAGGTGATGAAATAGATGGGGTCCAAAAACAGATGTCTGAGGTACCCCAACTGAAAGAGGCCAAGGTGATGAAATAGATTGGGTCCAAAAACAGACCCTTGAGGTACCCCAACTGAAAGAGGCCAAGGTGATGAAATCGGAAAATATCCCTTTCCAATAAGAAGAAAGAAGACTTTATCAACAGCGTAGCAAGGGTGTTAGTGTAAGGGTTGTATTTGTATTTCTTTCTATCCTGTACCCAAAGAAGGAGTCACCAGTTTGTTGGTGGGTTCAGAAATGGGTCAGGTGACCTTCTAGTATCAGTGGTGGTTGGCAGCTAGCCTGTTGGAGGTTTCACCTTCAATTATAGAAGGGCTGAACATGGCAACCTTGTCCTTTCCCTAGCCTAATTATTACTGTATATATCATTTAGATAGAGTGGTGGAAGTCATCGCTTTGAGTCTGCTGATGCAGTGATTGCCCAGGTTGGAGTTGACTAACTAAGGCACCTTGGACAAAATCCAGCTATCACCTGCTTTAAATAATAATCTCTGGGGTTTATTAAATCTAGAAATGCTCTTCCTTGGCCAATCATCACTAGCCATAAACAAAGTCCTTCCAGATGCCGAGCTTTGGTGGTAAACATTGAGTAAAATATTCACATCCCAGGCTCCCTAATTTCAGGCATCACTTTAGTTTGTACCCTGATGGAGAATTAACCTTTACACCCGCCCCCACCCCTATCACCTCTGCCTCGTGAATTACCACTTAACATGCATTTTTCTGTGATTCTGATAAGATAAGAAATCTCTGAGCAAGACGTTAATGTGAGGGAACATCCGAGGGAATCAATCTAATCTGTGCAAGGCTTGTTCCGGAACTTTCTGAGGCATCGATCAGGGCTCCAGAGCTTGTTGACACAAGATAAGGCTGGGAGGGACCAAGTAACTGAGTGAATTTGCTAAACTCTGTGTAAATAGGGAGCCAATTCCCATCACATGTCACTTAGCGCATTAAATACAGTATGTGTTGTTTGGGACAATTGTCCATTCTCGGCCACGAGAAACGCTGGTTTTAATGTTTAATCAAGTATTTTTGAAAAAAGTGCTTTAATAGCAATTTATCTCCAAAAAAACTTTTTATTTTTTTACAGTGTTCCATTGGACAAGGTTTAATTTGTATTTAGATCAGGATTTGAGCAGAATGGGAAGTCCTTGTGCCGGGATAAGGCCTTCACTCAGGCCACACAACTTCCATGCCCATTGCTCTCAGTGACGCCCCCATCTGACTTTGCGTCTTCTGCCGACCCTTAGTTCTGACACATGTGAATACATTCAGATAACTGGGACTTGTCCTACAGACCCCTCCATAGACACACACAGAAACAATACCGGCTTGGGGAGCAGGTGTGTGTTTTATTGATGACACCAAAGAACAAGATTTGGGGAGCTGTAGATCTTTTTTCCACCATCAAAAGAATTGCATTACATGGCCTGCAGGGCAGGGACCCTCACAAGCTCTATTTAGGAATAATGTAATATATTATAATGCTAAATAGAAAGGTCACATGGAAACTTATTATCTATCTATCTTGTTATTATATTTCTAGTTATCTATCAATCTATAATGTACCTATCTATCTATCATGTATCTATCTATCTATCTATCTATCTATCTATCTATCTCTCTGTCTATCTAGTTATTATCTATCTATCTATCTATCTATCTATCTATCTATCTATCTATCTATCTATCTATCATCTATCTACTTATTTTCTTTCTTTCTTTCTTTCTTTCTTTCTTTCTTTCTTTCTTTCTTTCTTTCTTTCTTTCTTTCTTTCTTTCTTTCTCTCTCTCTCTCTATCTATCTATCTATCTATCTATCTATCTATCTATCTATCATCTATCTCTCTCTCTCTCTCTCTCTCTCTCTCTCTCTCTCTCTCTCTCTCTCTCTCTCTCTCTCTATCCATCCATTATCTATCTGTCTATCTGTCTATCTGTCTATCTATCTATCTATCTATCTATCTATCTATCTATCTATCTATCTATCTATCTATCATCTATCAATCTATGATTTATAGCATACACATTAGGCTATCAGTGTCTCAGGATCTGTGTTGAGACAGACACACGGCTGAGAATTCTCACAGCAGAGGGCACCCAATACCCGCGGTCTCTGAACAGCAACCAAACAGTAAAAACAGGGAAAGGGAAGTCTGAACTTAAACTATTACATGACATTTTTTCAGTTACATTTTTATTTATTACTTTATTTGTTTTACGTGCTCCACTCTGTATCCAGCCGAACAGGGCACTGACCCACTCTCCTGTTATATCCCCCTATAACTCCTCCTATTGCTCCATAAAAGCCCTCCCTATAACTCCTCCTATTGCTCCATATAACCCTCCCTATAACTCCTCCTATTGCTCCATATAACCCTCCCTATAACTCCTCCTATTGCTCCATATAACCCTCCCTATAACTCCTCCTATTGCTCCATATAACCCTCCCTATAACTCCTCCTATTGCTCCATATACCCCTCCCTATAACTCCTCCTATTGCTCCATATAAACTCCCTATAACTCCTCCTATTGCTCCATGTAACCCTCCCTATAACTCCTCTTATTGCTCCATATAACCCTCCCTATAATTCCTCCTATTGCTCCATATAACCCTCCCTATAACTCCTCCTATTGCTCCATATAACTCCTCCCTATAACTCCTCCTATTGCTCCATATAACCCTCCCTATAACTCCTCCTATTGCTCCATATAACCCTCGCTATAACTCCTCCTATTGCTCCATATAACCTTCCCTATAACTCCTCCTATTGCTCCATATAACCCTCCCTATAACTCCTCCTATTGCTCCATATAACCCTCCCTATAACTCCTCCTATTGCTCCATATAACCCTCCCTATAACTCCTCCTATTGCTCCATATAACCCTCCCTATAACTCCTCCTATTGCTCCATATACCCCTCCCTATAACTCCTCTTATTGCTCCATATAACCCTCCCTATAACTCCTCCTATTGCTCCATGTAACCCTCCCTATAACTCCTCTTATTGCTCCATATAACTCTCCCTATAACTCCTCCTATTGCTCCATATAACCCTCCCTATAACTCCTCCTATTGCTCAATATAACCCTCCGTATAACTCCTCCTATTACTCCATATAACCCTCCCTATAACTCCTCCTATTGCTCCATATAACCCTCCCTATAACTCCTCCTATTGCTCCATATAACCCTCCCTATAACTCCTCCTATTGGTCCATATAACCCTCCCTATAACTCCTCCTATTGCTCCATATAACCCTCCCTATAACTCCTCCTATTGCTCCATATAACCCTCCCTATAACTCCTCCTATTGCTCCATATAACCCTCCCTATAACTCCTCCTATTGCTCCATATACCCCTCCCTATAACTCCTCCTATTAAAAAAGTTGTGGGCATGCAGAAAATTATAGAAAATTGCACGAAGATGACTCTAAGTTGAGTAAGAAACACTTCCATAGGAACGTAAGGTAAACAAATCAAGAGATAAAATAATTATACATTCACCTGTTAATAGTTTACTTAGCAAAATATCAAATGAAGGTGTAGTTGTCCTTTAATTTCCCTAGTGGGCAAACAGTTGGCTGAAGCCTTCGTGGGCTGTTTAGCAAAGAATAAAAGCTCCAGATGACGGTACTCTGGCTGGAAGGGACGGCTGACAGCTGGAGAAAGACATGATGAATGGCCACATTACTTAGCAATGCGATCTTTAAACAATTACACTCCACATATCACCATTATACAATTAGCAGAACAAAGGAAGAGTAATTAACTGATAAATAATTGAGTGCAGATTATCCTACAAACAAAACAGAATTATGCGCACCCAAAGGGGAAGAATTTTAGGAGTTCTGAACTTTTCACATATTACATACCTTGGTGCAAACAGTATTCATTCCCTATTGAAATAGACCCTAAAGGTGGCCATAGACGTAACAATTACGATCTTTCTTGGAAAAAGAAATATTGTTCATTCCAGTACACACGTGTAGGAGCTGAATGGTCAGATATACTGATATATTGGTAATTGAATTATAAACTATGGATACCTGGGGCCTCACCCACCCTACCCACATCTTGTCTAATGCCCTCCATTCCTCCTTGACTCTTGAAAGCTAGTCCATGCTAGTGATCATTATGATTGGGCTTAAATTCCTGCAAGGCCTGCTCAGCTGACCATACGATAGGCCTCTTGCTTGGATCAGCTGGTAAACCAGTGAATGTTGTTGCTGACATCACAGGAACTTGACCCAAAGGAATGTGATAGGTTCTACCTACTGAGTGGGCCTATTGCCTACTCCCTTGTGGAGTAGAAATTTGCAGTGTCCTTCAGCAATGATGGAATGTTCTTATGAAGATGCTGACTGTGGCATAGTGTCCTCTGTTTTTTTAAAACCAAGGAGAGGAGAAGCAGCAAAGTATTTTGGTAATTTTGTCTGGAAATCATCAAGAGCAGGGGTCCCCACCCTGTGAGCCTCATACAAATGTTAAAAGAGTTGGGGAGCAACACAAGCATGAGAAAAGCTTCTGTGGGTTGTCAAATAATGTCTGTTGTTGGCTATTTGTTAGCCCCTGTGGACTTCCATCCTGCAGGAGGCTCAGGAAGTAAGCTTGTATCTTTATGCCTCCCAAACATGTCTCCAGGCCAAATATTTAAAAATGAGCACTTGCTTTGAAGCCATTGGGAGCAACAGCAAAGGTTGGTGAGCAACAGACTCTGGTTGGGGGACCACTGATCTAGGAGATACTTAAGGCTGGACTTCCACCAAAAAAAATGACACAATAAATGTCTTATCAACATTTCTAATCGGGTATATTGTACCAGTTAAAAGTGTTTTTTAAGCCTAAAGTAGAATTATTTTCCTTTTCTGACACTATTCTGCATCACTAGCCCAACGAGAGTTCCTCCACGCTCAATAACACTTTCCTCTGCACAATGAATTCAACCTCATTCCTAGATATTGCACTCGGGAGGCCACACTACTGCCTCAAATTCAAGGTAAAAACAGAGGAAACAAAGGCATTAGCGCAGGAAGCCTCTCTTCTGTGTATGAGATGCAAATCATTGAGCTATTTCTATATAGTTCATACGTTTCCACCTTTGCTTTGCTAGTATTCTTCATGCTGTTCATCATGACCTCTTCAGTTGCAAACCCTAGGGTGTGCTCAGTAAGTATAACCCCTTATGGTACATTACTGTGCTTTCTATCAGTGGCATTATCCATGCCATTCCCCATATTCATGAGCACACACTTATACTTTGCAGCAGTACATTTACAGAATTCATTACAGTGTGTGCAATGACATTGGAATACTGGGTGGAAAGCAATGCATTGTGGGTACAATTTGTGGTGCAATTTCTTTAGAGATAATTTATTGGACCACACACACCCATGAACATGAAGAAACTCTATAAACGGAATATGACTGTACCCTAGAGACACAAAGCTCAGATTAAGGTCAGAATTCAATGAGAGTTTGGCCTCCCATCTGCTGTACTTTCCATATATTCATACGGTGGGTGCAAGAATCAACATCATGCAGGACGTACCAAGGAATCCCATCCCTTGCTGTTTGTGTTTGGGGAAGGTCTTATATGTTTGGGACTTCAGGCTATTAGCTTAACACTGATGGGAACCCCTAGCCACATATAATGTATGAAGGATGTGCCCTTGACCTGGAATGTTTACTCTCCTTCTATTTGCCTTGTGCAGACTATGCTGCCTTTATTTTCCCATATGAAGTCACAGAATAATTTCCTGTAACTCTTCTTCTTCTTATGACCCATCCATGGCAGCCTCTTTAGTCATTACCAGATTCAACAATTGGCAGGAAGAGCCTCAGTCATTCTGGTGCCTGGCAGTTGCTGCTCCCCAATCACAGCCTCTTGTTAGACAGTTGGCAGTTGGTAGGGTGGGGGCAAGGGGAATCCCGTATTGAAAACATATCCTACTTGTAACCTCTGATCATTAATCAACGAGTTCATGCTAACAAAACTGGTTATTAGTAGGTGGAAAAGTCTATAAGCGTGGACATGTATGTACACTTCACCAGTTCTATTTGTAGAAAGACAAGGAGGTTCCGACCTGATTGGAAGATTTTCCAGCTTCTTTGTACAAACAGATAATGTGAGTGGATACCCAATTAAAACTTCACAACAGTATCTTATCTGGACGTACAAGACTGGAGTTATGGAAAGGTCACATGTGCCTGGAGCTAGGACGACAGACCTATGGGCTCTAAAAATAATTCTACCTTAGACTTTGTCTGTTGCCATTAAAGCCTGAGACATCTGTTAATTTAAATGTGTTTATTTTCTATATCAATATATATGAGGCAGGGTTTAGTACCATGTGTCCATGCCCTGTGAAGAGGGGCACCATAACATATTGGCCACAAAAGCATATATTTGGACCTCTAGTTCTTTCCCATAGTCCACCCTATGTAGTTTCTCTATATAACTCCTCCTATTGCTCAATATAACTCTCCCTATAACTCCTCATATTCTTTATGTAACTGCTCAACCTAATGCCTCCTGTTTCTCTATGAACATCCTAGCTAAAACTTCTCTTATTGTTCTATATAACATCCTAACACCTCTAATACTTATTTCCCCAGTTCATCTCTGCCTATAGTTCCACTTCTTGTTGTGGACAGATATCTATACCCTAAGATGACCATACGTACCCCCAATTTGGTTTGGCTTTTATTCTCATGTTGACCTCACTGCCCCTCAGTCTAATCATATATTTCACTTTGAGGGTCAGTTTTGATATACCACCCTGTGATCCTATTGTAGTTTGATATGTATAAACTGAAAGTATAATCAGTGTTTAGATGGAACATTAAAAGATGGGGATGGTGAAGGAGCACCAATCCGCCTCACTTAATTTTATATATATATATTTGTTTGGTTTGTCACACCTGAAGGAACTGAACAAGCGTCTATGGCTACATCATGCAATATCTTTTTGTTGGCAGGTCAACCGCTCCACCTTTAGTAATTTCTCCTAATTCCTTCTCTTCTGTTGCTCCTCCATGCTGTTCATTGTGAACATCTCAGTCATGAGTCCTATGCCTCTCCAAGTCTTCACCAATCTTAAAATATTTCTTATATCTCTTCTTCCAATCTACTGAATTCTCCTGCAAGTCAAATTAGGTTCTTGCCCGGTTTTCCAGCACTGAAACCCAACTTTTCACTGAAGCCCCATCACCTTGTCTTGCTCAGTCTAATCTACTCAACTATTGCTCCTTATTACTTGTTAAACCTTTCTCTTGGTGCACCTTTAGTTTAGAAGCTCCTATGAGCAGATCCCTCCAACTGTTCCAGTTTATATACATGTTTTTCCCACGCCATTACACTGAGCAATGGAAAGGGGTGCTTTATAAATTAGGGATGCACTGAATCCACTATTTTGATTTCGGCCGAACCCTACAATCCTTCGCGAAAGATTCGGCAAATACCAAACCGAATCCAAATCCTAATTTGCATATGCAAATTAGGGGGTGGGAAGGGGAGCACATTTTTTACTTCCTTGTTTTGTGACAAAAAGTCACGCAATTTTCCTCCCCACCTCTAATTTGCATATGCAAATTCGGATTCGGTTCAGCAGTGCAGAAGGATTCTGCCAAATCCAAATCCTGGTAAAAAAAGACCGACTCCTGGCCGAATCCTGTACCGAATCCTGGATTCGGTGCATCCCTATTATAAATATATAATAATAATATTGGCAATTGTCTAATCTATTCTAAATCTAAAAATGCACTTTTTAGCCTCAGCTAGGTACTAAAAATGTACTGTTTGAGGAAAAATACACTTTTTTTTGTATTAAAGGTGCGAGGGCAGGACAGAGGGATGTTTATTTCTTCTGCCTGACAAACTGTCCCTTTCCTTGGAGAAGGCAGTGATTTTATTTCTTCTTCCTTCTGTATAAATCTCATGGCTGGCAGTGGAGACGTTAAGTATCCAAGGCCCATTTACAAATAACATTTTTGACATGGAACCTCTTAGCCCTCAGGGTTAGTGACAAATCTCATCAAATAAGTCAATTACTCTGCCTTTACATGGACCGATACATCATTAAAACTGAATAAAACGAGACATATCTCTTACCCAGATATCCTGGTTTTCCTATTATCTATAATGGAAACAAAGTCTAGGTGAAACCCAGCAAGCATTTAAAGAGACAGCGGTTAATGTCTCAATGGTAATTCAGGGGAAAAAATGACCTTATGACAATGACATGTCTAGAAGATGAAATCAAACTACAGCCCGTGAGCTGTTGAAATTACAACTCCCATCATCTTCGGCGATTTGGCAACACTTGGACAACCCTGGATTAAGGACAGTGACATATTTAAGGGCAAATCCGCTGGATACCCTGTGAGATGCCCTAGTCAGTCTGGGGGCATTATATAATGCATTATAGATGGGCATTAAACAAATGACAGCTCTATATTGTCCTCTCATGAACCCAATAGTGTTTATGCAATCTGTTAACATAAACCCATATAAATGAGCTCAATTAAAATAGAGGGGTATATTGTTTATTTATGATTTGGGGTACCAATCCAAAACTTTTTTCTCAACAACATTCATGCTATTTAGGCTGCAAGGGGGGAAAGGCAGCAGTAAAAAGTGATTAAGCTTATCAGAACACAAGTCACATGGCTGAAGCCACCTGGGAAACTAAGAACATGTCTATCCCTATGTCAAATTTTAAAATCAAATCTGTTTGCTCTTTTGACAAATCAATTTCACTGTAGGATTCTGCTGGAGGAGTGCTAATAACTGATGCATTCTGTTTTCCCGTGCTTTAATGGCTTTCTCTAAATTTTTTAAATCCTAAAATGTAAAGATAGGTTTCCTAAATATTATGGGGGGTCTTTGTAAGCCTTTTTTATAGGTAGAAAAAAATCTTGTATAATCTTGTATCTTGAGACTTGTGCAGGAATATGAAATATTGAAGGTCCAAAAGATATCTTCTGAAAACCTTGATAACTCTACAACAAGTGCCTCCAAAAGTTTAGCTATGGTTTATCTAAGGAAGTATTTCATATAACTTCCACCTCCTTTCTAAAACCCATTGCTCAAACGTGTCATATGCAGAAGCGTTGGAGATGTCATAGCCTGTAGAGCCAAGATCTATTTACACTAATGAGATGTCTAAAGCGATGGCTTACAGATGAGGCCTCAGCTTCCCATCGCACACTTTCATTTTGCCGTAAAGACATTACAGAGGATAGAAGTTTTGTAATAAGATCACGAACAGTTTGAAAGGTTAGCACACAGCTTTATTTGCGCAACGGCCGCTTAAATCGGATGAATGTCCCGGGAATGGAGGATTGCAGGAACCAGTGAGAGGACAGATAAATGGCTTGTGTATATTCCAAGCTGAGCATTATTTAATAATGCTACCCCATCCTTCCGCTATTATCCATTATAAAATATTTCCTGATGGAAAGACACTGAAGCCAAGATTATAGATTGATCCCTAAGGAGAGATTAGTCAATGGGCTACGTGCTATCGGATTCAATGTACTGACCACGAGGAACTCCCAGCCCTTATGTAGCAGCTACTTCTAATGGGCATCATCAAGTCTTGTCTTGGTCTTTGCTCAGTAACACTGCAAAAAACAATAGTATTTCTGTGGTCTGTAGGGTTTGAGACCATAGGTCAACCATCGACCATTCCATCAGAATACAGGATAGTAGGCTGTGGTTTGGTTCCTTTACTGTTGGGACACCAGTAGGACTTTATTCTTGTAATTGATGATACCCTTTATAAGAAATGTGGGTATATACAATGTTTAATTCACATGTGGTGACCTTGGAGGAAGGTTAACATATATGGCTGAAACTATGGATCATAATAAATAATTTTCCTTGTCTTGAAGAGTGCTCTGTTCATATATATATATATATATATTATATATATATATATATATATTATATATATATATATATATATATATATATATATATATATATATATATATATATGTCTGTCCAGTAGGTGCACACTAGGACTAGGACTGATGAAGGTCTTAGTGGAGCCATTGACTATTTATAACGCATTCTGTGACTTGTTGGAAGTCCCATGAGTACATGCTGTAGCTGTAAAGGGTGGGGGTCCAAATATAAAAGTGACAGCCAGAGGGCCTAACTGCTTGGGGGTCAGTATAAAATCCAGCGACCTTGAATGTAATGGTGAGGAAGTTGACAGATAAGTAAATCTGTGATGTTCATGGCATAGAACCGGGTAGGGCAGTGTCATACTAGGGTGTCCAGGGCCAGGCCAGCTCAGGGCCTTCCACCCTAGTCGTGAGCTTCGCCTCCTCTAAATGCCACCCCTGGGAGTGCCCTTGCCTGGAGTTTTCAATCAGGGTCGATGTGGCCGTGGAACCCACTAGATTTTTTTACAGTGTCCAGCCACCGAACCTGGAGTAGGGTCAGTGTATGTGTGAGATTCAATGCTTAGAATTGCGAGGGTCACTGAGGTTGCATTCATATTTTTGGGTCAGAGGATAACGCATGCAAGACAATATGACTAGGCCACAATAAGAAGAAATAAAGTTGTTACTGTCAGTTAGAAGAAGTCTCTGGATATAGGTCAGAGTATGACCAGTGTATGTGTGGGGGTCAATATGCCAATATTTATCATTAAACCAACTACATACAGTGTGCTGAAGAGAGGAGCATGAGTGGTTTTATCACTTGCAAAAGGGCAATATAGATAATGTCTAAAATGGGTTCAGCCATAAAACTTTAAGATTACATATCTCATGGAAGAACAAGCAAATGTACACACATATAAAACACAGACACCTGTCAGTTCTACATCCTACTAACATGACCCCGCCCATACAAATGTTATTTTCAGACAACCCCCCCAAAAAACAACAGATCATCCAACTTTCAATGAGTTCTATGTGTCCCCAAAAATAAATGAGAACAATTGCGTTGTAAAAGGCAGATGATTATATCATGTCTCTAAAGGTTAATAGACAATCTTCTCCACTCCCACGCACACCTTTTACCCATTGGAACCTCACAATAAGCAAAACATTGATCAGTTTAGGGATGAGTGAGTATCTGGTATTAAGGGACGGAGCAGGGACGTTTGGGGAGTAGGAGGGGCTGTCTTACTTCTCCAGTATCCACAAGAGATATAAAGCCATTGATGAAGAACACACAACAGATTCTCCTGAGCAGCCTACAGAGACAGAGACAGAGGGATTGAGGACTAATTGTACCTTCCTACCTGACTGCAACCTTTCTTCTCTTCCATCACACAGTGAGTATCTGGATGATATCTTTTTATACCCAATCTCATCCTCTCCATCTTCATTTCCATTGTTCTCAAGGAATACACATCTCCTGGAGGATTTAGGTCAGGCTGTAGAATTAACAATAAGACAATATTAAATAACAGACAAATACCATACAATATCTAAAATATCATTTGCACAGAAGTCCAGCACTATCCCAATCACAGGTAGAACTTAAAAGGACTTAACCCCTTTCCCAGGACTCAGAATTCCATCACAACATAACGACATTGGAAGAGAGAATTGGACAGATGAACTCTGATTGTTGGATTTTGGTCAGATTGGACATAACATTACAAACTTTATAAAGTGTTTGGCAATTACTGTCTTTAAATTTCCTATGAATTTGCCCCAAAGATATCTGCCTATATATAAGCAAGAAAGATGGGCTGAAGCAGGGGATTCCTAGGTGTAAAGTTAAAAGACAAGTAGCACTAGATTGCAAGCTCTGTTGGACAGTGGCATTTATATAAATACATTTATCATTCCTCTTATATCTACATTTTTACATTTTCATTATTACAGGAAATATTTCCAAGGTGTTTTGTTAGTTGGAGCCCTCATGGTGTCTATACCCCAATATAAATTTCTATAGACACAGGGTAGATTTATTTGAGGAAGAGAGAGCAAAGGGTATTTATTTTTCTCCTTTTATTAGCAACGTTCTGCATTTCTAGCTTGGTGCTTAATGCAATGCAAAGGATGCAGCTGTTTTTCATTGTGCAGTTAACTTATCGAGTATTTCATTCTAATGTGCTTTGTAAAAACACGTAGAACTGGAATGTTATGGCGACCGACGGGAAGAACTTACCTAAACTCTTTAGGGAAGTCTCTGTTTGACGGCTACTTAGATACATCATCAACCCAATTTGTAATGGTGCCAAAGCACTTCAATGTTCATGTAGCATTAAGTATTCACTGTAAGTGGTTACAGGCTTCTTTTTAAACTGGTGTCTACAACTAAATATATAGTTCCCACTCATAATATGTATAATTCCTTACGGAAACCATGGCAGGATAATATAAAGTGCCCTCTGTCCTGGTTTTTGTAGGAACTTCTCAGCTTAGCCTCCCCACATATCCAATAAAATCCACCTATGCCTTCAATCCTTTCTGTTCAATGGAATCTCTTTCTGTTACTCGGTTCTTTTGTTCTTCAAAGCTTCATTCAATAATAACAATTGACTTAATGGCTTTCTCTAATTATTACTGAGCCTTGGTTTCAGACCAATGGTGTCTTCACAGGACAGTGCTGATGAGGCGTTTCCATATGTCTCCTGGTAGTATTATAGGAAGATAGAATAAAGGGGTAATAGGAAATGTTAGAAATAGTATATGGGTTATATGGGACATTAGGCATAGCTGTGTAGAGGGATTATAAAACTGTATGGAATAGCACTAGGGGAGGTTTTATGGAGCAACAGAAGTAGGGAGGGTTATATGGAACAGTAGTTGCTAATGGTATATAGAATAATAGTTGGATAATAGAGATATGTTATATAGAAATAAGTAATGAGTAATGAGTAATAGGAAGAGCTATCAAGCAAGTATATATATATATATAGTAATAGGAATAGCCATAGAAAGGTTTATAGTGAGCAACAAGGGGAATTTTAGAAGCCTTATATGGAGTTATAGGTAGGGTTATATGGAGCAATAGGAGGAGTTATAGGGAGGGTTATATGGAGCAATAGGAGGAGTTATGGGGAGGGTTATATGGAGCAATAGGAGGAGTTATAGGGAGGGTTATATGGAGCAATAGGAGGAGTTATAGGGAGGGTTATATGGAGCAATAGGAGGAGTTATAGGGAGGGTTACATGGAGCAATAGGAGGAGTTATAGGGAGGGTTATATGGAGCAATAGGAGGAGTTATTGGGAGGGTTATATGGAGCAATTGGAGGAGTTATTGGGAGGCTGATATGGAGCAATAGGAGGAGTTATTGGGAGCGTTATATGGAGCAATAGGAGGAGTTATAGGGAGGGTTAGAGGGTTGTCTGAAGCAATAGGTGAAGTTATAGGGAGGGTTATATGGAGCAATAGGAGGAGTTATAGGGAGGGGTATATGGAGCAATAGGAGGAGTTATAGGGAGGGGTATATGGAGCAATAGGAGGAGTTATAGGGAGGGTTACATGGAGCAATAGGAGGAGTTATAGGGAGGGTTATATGGAGCAATAGGAGGAGTTATAGGGAGGGTTATATGGAGCAATAGGAGGAGTTATTGGGAGGGTTATATGGAGCAATTGGAGGAGTTATTGGGAGGCTGATATGGAGCGATAGGAGGAGTTATTGGGAGGGTTATATGGAGCAATAGGAGGAGTTATAGGGAGGGTTAGAGGGTTGTATGAAGCAATAGGAGGAGTTATAGGGAGGGTTACATGGAGCAATAGAAGGTGTTATAGGGAGGGTTATATGGAGCAATAGGAGGAGTTATAGGGAGGGTTATATGGAGCAATAGGAGGAGTTATAGGGAGGGGTATATGGAGCAATAGGAGGAGTTATAGGGAGGGTTATATGGAGCAATAGGAGGAGTTATAGGGAGGGTTAGAGGGTTGTATGAAGCAATAGGAAGAGTTATAGGGAGGGTTACATGGAGAAAAAGGAGGAGTTATAGGGAGGGTTATATGGAGCAATAGGAGGAGTTATAGGGAGGGTTAGAGGGTTGTATGAAGCAATAGGAAGAGTTATAGGGAGGGTTACATGGAGAAAAAGGAGGAGTTATAGGGAGGGTTATATGGAGCAATAGGAGGAGTTATAGGGAGGGTTATATGGAGCAATAGGAGGAGTTATAGGGAGGGTTATATGGAGCAATAGGAGGAGTTATTGGGAGGGTTATATGGAGCAATTGGAGGAGTTATTGGGAGGCTGATATGGAGCAATAGGAGGAGTTATTGGGAGGGTTATATGGAGCAATAGGAGGAGTTATAGGGAGGGTTAGAGGGTTGTATGAAGCAATAGGAGGAGTTATAGGGAGGGTTACATGGAGCAATAGGAGGTGTTATAGGGAGGGTTATATGGAGCAATAGGAGGAGTTATAGGGAGGGTTATATGGAGCAATAGGAGGAGTTATAGGGAGGGGTATATGGAGCAATAGGAGGAGTTATAGGGAGGGTTATATGGAGCAATAGGAGGAGTTATAGGGAGGGTTAGAGGGTTGTATGAAGCAATAGGAAGAGTTATAGGGAGGGTTACATGGAGAAAAAGGAGGAGTTATAGGGAGGGTTATATGGAGCAATAGGAGGAGTTATAGGGAGGGTTATATGGAGCAATAGGAGGAGTTATAGGGAGGGTTATATGGAGCAATAGGAGGAGTTATTGGAGGGTTATGGAGCAATTGGAGGAGTTATTGGGAGGCTGATATGGAGCAATAGGAGGAGTTATTGGGAGGGTTATATGGAGCAATAGGAGGAGTTATAGGGAGGGTTACATGGAGCAATAGGAGGAGTTATAGGGAGGGTTATATGGAGCAATAGGAGGAGTTATAGGGAGGGTTATATGGAGCAATAGGAGGAGTTATAGGGAGGGCTATATGGAGCAATAGGAGGAGTTATAGGGAGGGTTATATGGAGCAATAGGAGGAGTTATAGGGAGGGTTATATGGAGCAATAGGAGGAGTTATAGGGAGGGGTATATGGAGCAATAGGAGGAGTTATAGGGAGGGTTATATGGAGCAATAGGAGGAGTTATAGGGAGGGGTATATGGAGCAATAGGAGGAGTTATAGGGAGGGTTATATGGAGCAATAGGAGGAGTTATAGGGAGGGTTATATGAAGCAATAGGAAGAGTTATAGGGAGCTGTGTAATGAAACAATATGGAATTGATATGGGATTGGGAAGATTTATAAGGAGCAGTTATATGGTATATAGGAGAAGTTCTACATGAAACATTAGCATCAGATTTAGCACTTGAATTATAATGGAAGTGCAATACAGTATGTGATCAAAAAAGCAGATAAGGAAAATATGCATGGGACAATAGCATTTACTGTATTGTGTTATCTAGAGCAATACGTTATAGTTGATCAATAGGTTATTAAGGTTCTAGAGCAGGGGTCCCCAACCTTTTTTACTCGTGAGCCACATTTAAATGTAAAAAGAGTTGGAGAGCAACACAAGCATGAAAAAATCCATGAGGATGTCAAATAAGAGCTTTGATTGGCTGTTTGGTAGCCCCTATATGCACTGGTAGCCTACAGGAGGCTCTGTTTGGCAGTACATATGGTTTTTATACAACCAAAACTTGCCTCCAAGCCTGGAATTCAAAAATAAGCACCTGCTTTGAGGCCACTGGGAGCAACATCCAAGGGGTTGGTGAGCAACATGTTGCTCGCGAGCTACTGGTTGGGGACCACTGTTCTAGAGCAAGAGGTCATATAGACTAGTTAAAGTTGAAGGCAGAGGTTTTTGGGAACAAGAGTTCCAAAGAGGTTAATGGAACAAATCTATTATTTTCTAACCCACAAGGTACCCGATTTCTTAATTGTCTAATGGATGTTAAATAAAATGAAAAGCCAGAATGGCAACCCTGAAAATTGAATTATTAAGTAACAACATTACTAATGGCCTTCAGAGGAACATTAGTAGAATAAAGTTATTACTAGGAATGCACCGAATCCAGGATTCGGTTCGGGATTCGGCCAGGATTTGGGCTTTTTCAGCAGGATACAGATTTGGTTGAATCCTTCTGCCTGGCCGAACCAAATCGGAATCCTAATTTGCATATGCAAATTAGGGGTGGGGAGGGAAATCCCGTGACTTTTTAGTCACAAAACAAGGAAGTAAAAAAATGTCCCCTTCCCACCCCTAATTTGCATATGCAAATTAGGGTTCGGATTCGGTTCAGTATTAGGCCGAATCTTTCACAAAGGATTCAGGGGTTCGGCCGAATCCAAAATAGGTGTCATCAGTTATAAACGGTGAGTCCTGATGTCATTTCTGTCACATGACTCATTGAAACTTGTGTATTATAATAAATAAAGTACCCCCAGTTGTAAAATATGAGGATATTAGAAGTTACCTTCTGCCTTGTGTTTTTAAACTCCTCGGTAAGTTATAATATCCTTATAATTTACAAGAGGGGCTACTTTGTTCACTATATATACATTCAATATAATCACCAGATATGTACACAGTGCTGAGAAGATTGGGAAAGAGATGGTAGTGGTGGTTTCTTTGCAGATAAAAAGCTCAAATTTCCATATGTTGCAGTGAGGGTCACAATAAGGACATCCATGTACTCAGTCTTCTTGCTCTTCTCCACCAGATGGTGAACTCCATGAAGCTCTGCCCGATGATGGTCACTATGGCAGTGTGTGCATTGATATGTTTGGGCATGGTAGCACAAGGGTATCCCACAAAACCAGAAAATCCTGGAAATGACGCATCACCCGAAGAGATGACAAAATATCTGATTGCACTGAGGCATTATATTAACCTGGTAACAAGACAAAGGTCGGTCTATTAACTGCTAATAACTGTGAATTCTCTTTATAGATATTTACCCCTACAGAGCTCTTTCCTATAACTCCTCTTCAGTATAAACTACAAATGCACTGAATCTTTATAGGCCCCTGATAAGGCCTCACCTTGAATTAAGAAGGATATTAATGAGCTAGAGAGAGTGCAGAGACGTGCAACTAAACTGGGTAAAGAGATGAAAAATGAAACTATCAGGAAGGACTATCAAGGTTGGGGTTGTTTTCTCTGCAGATGCTTGTGGCACGATTACTCTTTACACGTACATTAGGGGACATTATACACAGGTAGCAGGGGCTTTTTTCCCATAGAAAATATCAAAGTGTATATATATATATATATATATATATATATATATAATATATATACACTTTTCGAACACAATTTGGGCCACTGGATAATTTAAGGTGATAGGTTTTTTTGTATGCTGTAATTTTTTTAGGGGATCGTACTCATTTTCATATGCACATAATTATAATGTGGATTTAGTGCTTCCCTAGTATAAACCTCGCTATAACTCCTTTTATTGCTTCATATAACCTTACCTAGATCTCATCCTATTGCTCTATATAACCCTCCATAAAACTCCTCCTATTGCTCCTAATAACCCTCCTTATAACTCCTCCTATTGCTCCATATAACCCTCCCTATAACTCCTCCTATTGCTCCATATAACCCTCCCTATAACTCCTCCTATTGCTCCATATAACCCTCCCTATAACTCCTCCTATTGCTCCATATAACCCTCCCTATAACTCCTCCTATTGCTCTATATAACCCTCCCTATAACTCCTCCTATTGCTCCATATAACCCTCCCTATAACTCCTCCTATTGCTCCATATAACCCTCCCTATAACTCCTCCTATTGCTCCATATACCCCTCCCTATAACTCCTCCTATTGCTCCATATAACCCTCCCTATAACTCCTCCTATTGCTCCATATAACCCTCCCCGTGACTCCTCCAATAACCCTTCTTATAACTCCTAATAAGATCTGTAACTGTTTTGGTGCGTAGATATGGGAAGAGGGACAGCCCAGCTGATAGTCTTCTGTCTGACCTTCTTACTGGGGACTTTGAAAATTACAATAGCAGATCAAGGTAAGAACTACCTAAATACAACATGGGGCAGGTAAAAGAAAAAAAGAGAGAAAGAAATTACTTCTCACATATAAATGTTACCTTCTGGTTGGTTGCTGGATTATTGGACCTGGAGAAAACTCTACACCAGGGTGTGGAATCAACATAAATTTACCCTTGAATGCACACTCTACTGTCTTCATTGTGGGGCAGTCTTTGCAACTACTGTATATGAGCAAGTGAAAAAATAGCAAGGGAACGAAACCCATGCTTGAGTGAGTTGTATCCAATGGTCCAAAAACAAAGCACAGTCATTCATGCTTCTAATGCAACTGACCACAGAATGTGAATATAATAGATACAAGTGTAGGAAGTCATGGGACCTTAGAAAGTAAGCTCCACTGGTGCAGGGACTGATGTGAATGATGAATAATCCAGCAGAATACTCTGACTCCTGTGCTCTCTGTCTCTAGGTTTGATGACTCTTCCTACAATTGGTGACCAATCAACGCATCTGCCCCTCTCCTCATTGGCTGACAGCTGCCCCTTCCTTCTTTTTAATGTATCAATTATTTTTACATCACAATGCATTCCGATGGACCCCGTGTCACATGTCCCTCCCCAGCAGGGTGTAAAGAGAAGGCTGCGATGCCCTTGCGAGATGAAATGTGTGTGAGCGTGTGTGTGTGTGCACGTGTGGGTGACGTTATGTGTGTCTTTGTGTGTTGCCTCTCCCATGACACAAAGTCCGTGATATTTCCAGAATTAAAAGCAAGTTTAATGGAACTAATACTAGTGTGGATGTGTTTTTATTAATAGGTAAATCTTCATGCAGTAGTGTGTTCAGTCCTTCTGGGTTAAAACAGTGGAAAGCAAAGCAAATGCACTCTTGAGTAATAAAGCCATGGACCTCTTTTAGCTTTGCTGTTTCCTAAATGAAGTAAAGGTGCAGAATTGTGCATGCTCTTGTAAAAGAATTCAGCTTCTGGGTTACTTATGGTGAGACAAAGATCCTTCCCCATCTTTATATCCATCCCCTGAGGACTTTCCTAATTGTAGAGGAGCCTATATTTAGTTGATATATGACCTGGAAACTCATTATGCTGCTCAAACAGCCCATTTCTATGATTATTTTTTGTTTTCTGAACTGCAACCCATGGGACCTTGGAAGAGCCTGAGAATTATTCAAAATACATATAAAAACATATGTTTATTCCTAAATGTTCTATCATTTATCAGGAAGTTTATGCACCGTCCCATACAGACATATACACAGCTACTTCTTTGGGGCTTATCTGCAGGTACAGGCCATTCATTTCTTGGTGCTGTTGGGAAAGACCACAGCCTGGTAGTACCATAAAATCAGATCTAGTTCATTTTGGTGATAAGGTCTGGCACTGTATGTAGCACTGGTACATTCCTCTGGTAGCTCTAGACTTGGAGTACAGTATGATCCGTGGAACTCTATCATTTGAAACAAAAGAGAATGATATTTTTGGTTGCGGAGGTTAGTCATGGTCCTCTTTTTTCAAGACAACAACTCACATTCACACTTTAGGATATGGCAGGTACAAAAAGATTCCTTTTAAGAATAAAACTTGTGGCAGCAGAATGCCATGCTTAACACAAACTGTGGAGATCCATATAGAACATTGCAGGCCAAGTGAAGGCCCATGTGTCCTATGTGGTCCTCAAAGTGATTTCTACGGACCATGGACTCAACATGGTTCTTTGTATGACCATGTCAATTAACCCGGCTCACGAATATTTATTTATATTGCATAAATCACCCACTTATATGTACAAATTTAGAAAGCACCGCTGTAAAACACAAAATTGATTATATTGATATAGGACAATGATTGTGAACCCTCAATACACCCTTCCTCTTTATCAGATAATATCTGATAATATACCCTGAAGGGACAATAAGAAAGCTGCATCGGAATCATTTATTTTCCAAGTCTCTGATAGTCAACAAGATAATTCCATTACTGACCAGAGTGATGCCCCTTGGATGAGAAATCTAGATGTTACTGAGAGTGAGGAGATAGCGACAGATTTGATGTATCGTCAGGTCATTTTTCCAACTGAATGGTATTGTTTTAGGGTAGGTGAGAGAATCATTGCTGCTGATTTTCTTTTATTAAATCATCTGTCAGGAGATGCAAGTGTCTGTCTGTATTCCCCACACTGAACATAAAGAAAGGAGAGAAAGCAGAGGAACCAACCTGATTAGGGTTAGATGGGCTAAAAGGAGCCAAAAAAACATGCAGTGTTAGGGCTTATTTGCACCAAACTTTCACATCTGGTTCTTCCCTAAAACAAGGTTACATTCTGTTACATTTTCCTTCTGTTCCTGAAAACCAAAAACCAAAAGTATTGTCTCACCTACCAGCCTCTACACCAGCCCACATCTCCTGTTCCATTAAACCTTGAATTTGAGCTTTAGAACTTCCATCCCTCACATCCATCCACATTTCTTCTTTAATCATCTTCTTGAAGGTCCTTCCCATATCCTAGTTAACCCTGTCTTTATATCTTCTCTTTTCAATATTATCTTATTGAGCTCCTGTAATGCAACCGATTGTATTACAACCCCAACAGACACCCGAAAAACTTAATTTTTTGCTTTCATCAAAACTAATCTTACAAGTTTGATGGCGGACAAGACAGTGGCTAAAATACTGTAAATTAGAAATTAATCCAATTATCAAGGCTAAGACATTGAGTCTGCTTACCAGAAGGACAATTTCTAATCAATAAAATTTGATTGATCCTATCTGATTTGTTTTGGAGAGATTATTGAGGGTAATAAGTATTATTGATCGTTACTGACTGATTGCAACTGACCATTTAAACATGACAAGTTGTAAATCTGCCCCATATTTATTAATCATCTGTCTTTCATTCCTTATTTTAAACTTTAGTAAATCTATACCATTCCCTAAATCCAAAACCTGCCTTGCTACTGCCCAAATGTCCAATAAACTGCTTGGCATACTGGAAAAGGATGGGTTTTGGATAGTGAATGGAGGAAATGTGTTTTGCTCTTATCATTAAGGAGCAACTTGTAATCATCTAATGATCTGACTGTTGGGTTTCCAGATACCTGTACTGGTCAGTATTTTATTAGCTTGGCTGGTAAAAAGATTATTACACTGGGTGCCAATTGTATTAATAGTAAAGAAAAATAATAACTCCTAGTATTTATTCCAAGAAAAGCTGGCAACCCTTTGAAAAGTCTACAGGGCAGACTTTGGTAAGATAGATTCATGTGTGCCAGAAAAATCCTGATGTGTCAATCCCACAAAAATCTTGATGTGTCAATCTGAGTAGTTCAGAAAATATAAAATGAAGAGAAATGGTCTTAAAAGTATAACTAACATTATGGTCAAGTAACCCCACTTGATAATGACCATAACCCTGGATTTCCTATACTATAATAAAAATATGTTGTTTTGTGGTTGATCACCTTGAGATATATCCTCTTGAGTTTGTATGCGGGTTTGCTCGGTAACTAGTACCAACTACATACACCGCAAATGCCACCTGGTGGGCAAACTATGGTGCTGCAACAGGTAAGGCTGACAGATGGATGGACCTAGTGTTCAAACCAGCTACTTTATATTCAGGAGCAACAGCTGCTTTAATGCCTTATTGAGACAACTGAGCTTGTTCTCAGCTGTTTCTTGTTATAATTAGGGATGCACCTAATCCAGGATTCGGTTCGGGATTAGGCCAGGATTCCAATTCGGGCAAATCCTTCTGCCTGGCCGAAATGATTCCTAATTTGCATATGCAAATTAGGCACAGGGAGAGAAATCTGGTTTTCCCTTCCCACCTCTAATTTGCATATGCAAATTAGGGTTCGGATTCAAAGGATTTGGGGGTTCAGCCGAATCCAAAATAATTGATTCGGTGCATCCCTAGTTATAATTAAGCCTGGAACTATTCTATCAGGTTAAGGGGTTGAGTAGATCTGGGAAATGTGTTACTTCTGTGGGGTGGAAAATGTACTGCCTGACAAAGGGAGAGTTTTCATTAACTGGTCATCATTTATGGCACCAATAGGCGATGCTATGAACTACAATTCTTTGTGTTTCCTAACTTTTATTGAAGCTCTTGTGATGTCCAGGCACCTCAACAACAATAGTATTACTGTGACTAAAGAGTAAACTGGGGTGCCTGGGCTTACAGTTTGTTTTGTTAATCAATAATTCAATGCTAAATACAATATATCTGCTCGGTTTTTCTTCTCAAAATTATACATCCACAGAGCTACAAAACGTATGAACCGGGACACAGACAAATAAGCTGTCCTGTGTATCTTCTACACCAGTGTTCAGAGAAAGGTCTTCTCCTCATGTGCAAGCACCAGCTACCTCAGCACTTGCCATTGATTCAGAGGCCTAGGAGAACAACAAGTTTTATCTGCAGGCAATGGGGTTACCTACGGTTCATCATTTTATTACAGAATGTCAAAGCCAACACTTTTAAAAGGGGTTGCGTTCTAATATCACCCTACTTTGACTTCTAGACTTACAAATCACTGACCTACAATTTATTGACCCCTTTACAGGAGCACCTTGAGTGGAGAAGGGTAGGGTAAGAAGAGTAGTATTTCTACTTATTTCTTGGGCAATTTCCATCACATTAAATGCATCTTCACACTGAATAGAATTTGGGGTTTAGTTCCAATATCCAGAAACAAAATACAAAAGTGCATTGTTTTTGTGTCCTAATTCTACCATTTTGTGTTGTCCTGCAAATATACAAAACAATGGCAATGTGTTCTCTCTTTCCAGACAAGCATAATCTCAGCCATATTGGTGTCTATGCTTGGGCTTTATCAACCGTAAATATTTAGCTTATTTCAGAGGTAATGCGCAACTGTTTAACTGTAAAGGTGACTTGTTGACAGGTAGCAAGGGGGGACAAGGATGGAGGGTAACCACGAAACGGCGGTGACTAAGAAGTGGGAAGGGCCACAAAGCAGGATAAAAACGACATTGTTTTTCCAGGGTCAATCAGACTCCATTAGACGTGAACTTGTCAAGGTAAGAGCTCCCCTTGTTTGTCCCATAGAACATTCCCTTTACTCTGGGCTAAAAGTGCAAAGCGTAAAACCTTGGGAAAGTGTTTAGTTGCGGATTTAAATGTCCATTTTTCTTCCATTGCCTGACAGGATTAGGCAGGTGTGCGAGGAATCTCGGATGAAACAGACGTTCTCTTATAAAGTCCCCAACATTGGTTCAGCTCAGTTTATTTTAAAGAAGTTGAGAGTTGAGACCATTCTTTAAAAAGTTAAAACATTTTAAATTCTGGCTAAAATCTTTTCTGTTTTTGTAACTACACAAAAGGAATGACCTGGCTCTTTACAAAAAAACAAGAACTTTGGACTCCAGGCTGTGATATCAGAATTTAAATCATCCACTGTTGAATGTATAATTAAAACGTTTAATTATCATTCACTCACTATAGCTTTGCTCTCCAGTTTTAGGCAGAGCATAGCCTACTTGCAAGTTCTCTGTTTCCCCAACTTACCAATCATGTTAAAGATCAAAATGATTTAGGGAAATATGATCAATTTTAGAAGGCATTGCGACAAAGAACAATCTCCGTCATCTCAGAAGGATTGAAAACACAGAAAAAAATTGAGTAATGCGATAGGGAAAGACTATTAAATTCTAGAGCTGTTTGTAGTACAATATGAGGCTATACTGCCTCAGACCAGTGAGTTTGGATTAAGCAACTCAAACTATAGGACCAACGTTGCAAAGTCAACATCTTTGGTCAAAGTCCAAAGTCTGAGTATTTTTGTATCTTCTGAACTTGAAACCCAAGTCCATAAAAGATAGTGTCAAAGACTCTTTGAACGGGACCATTGGTTTTGTTAAATTCTCTTGGTGATTTACTGAACATTTTTTTTGCTCGGTTTGCAAACAAATACATATCCACACAAGGTTAGTCTTAATGTCGGAGCATTTAACTGCTCTTGTTGGAGGACAACAGGCTAAGAACACAATTTACCTTTCAAAAGTACCATTTATATCACTGGCTACTTAGAGCAAACACAATTTGACATGATTAATCTGTATTCAGAAGCAAAACAGAGTTGCTCTTGTGTGACTGTAGACTTGCAGATAAGCAAAATGGTAAATGGCTCGATGGTGTTTACCTGTGAAGCGAAACTAAAGCCAAAACAGATTAATCTTCCGGTCTTCATACCAAATAAAAGAAAAATATAAATACATATTTCTGGGTGACTCTTCTAGAAGCTTGGCATCTACTGTATTTAAAATTTAGACTATACAGTACTATTAAAGGGTTTCTTAAACCATGGGTTCCCATGTTCAAGGTGGGTCCTATAGATCACTTAATACAGTAAAATATTTTCCTACAACAGAATAGAAACTTAGAACATCAGATGTCAGCAGAGCCTTAAGATGTCTAGACAAATGTACCCTGTCTTTACTCTATGTTCTTACTGCTGGGCAAATGGCAATATATCTGTTTAGTACTAGTTTCTATCTAAGTGACCACAGGATTTCTGTCCTTAAAAAAGGTCACCTAATGGGAGAGATTTAATGAGCTGAATTAATGAGAGAACACACAACCATCAGATGAAGAGCAGCTGTTCATTGCGCTGACTCTACTGGAAGATGCAGAAGGTGGAAATCAGGACCACAAATAAACTTAATGTCTGTTAGAAAAGGTGAAACAGTTTTAGAAAGATGGTCGAAAAAACCATGGGAGTAGAAGTTAAGAGGGTCACAACATTTCAGTCTTGTTCTTTTGGAAACCATTGAAGTCAAGCTAAACCTTCTACCGTTCTAATGCAGATGACCTCCCTTATCAGCAAGTTCTTGGTTCTTTTCTTCATCATTTTGGCTGTGAGCTTTGAGTGCTCCGCAGCTCCCAGTGAACCCATGCATCCAGGAGATCAAGCATCCCCAGAGCAACTGGCCAAGTATTATGAAGACTGGTGGCAGTATATAACTTTTATCACCCGCCCCAGGTAGGTGAACAGCTCCATTCTGATATCATGTTGGTTCCAATACCCAACAATCAAAACTTCTACCTCCTACACTAACCTTGTTTACCATCAATGACATCAACATTTGTGCCACTAAATTAAATTCCTGCAACATTCGCTGTCCTACAGTCTATATTACTATCCCTGTATATCAATTATTATAAAATATTATGGCACCTAAGAATTTATAGGTAGATCAGGACCTGGACTGGTTTTAGCAGAAAAAAACATAAGCTAGAAAAATAAGGTGGAAATTAGGGATTCATTAAATTCATTTAGTCTAGTGCTTCTACAAATTTGGCTGAATATCAAACCAAATCCCAATTTGATTTCTATATTAACATTTGTCTAGAAAGAGAATATGCCATTAGCTGACATCTGTTAAAAGATACTGTCAAATCCAAAATAGGTAGACTCCATTCCTGATCTTGTATTGACTTCTAGACATTTGTAATAGTACTAAAAACTGTAAGATTTCCTTCATGCAACAGATTGTTTAACTCAGAATGTTTGTCTTCTCATCCCATTGGATACCCACAATCATCCACCTACTCTCTACTTCTTCATACTGATCAGATCTACCAGTGCCCCCCAACTTATACCAACCATGTTCTATGGACATTTCAAAAGTGGGGACTTGATAGGATTTAGGACTTATGGAGATCTTATTCATGAGGATGATGTTTAATGGGGAGTTAAATAAATAAAATCACAGTACAAGATATTGAATGGTTCATTAAATGTGCATGGATTGGTACCTTCTGAGGCATCTACAAGGATCTTGAAATACATCATTATTTCACCTGTACTATTCATTTTAGATTTGGAAAAAGATGGGAACAACCTGGGGTAGAAAACAGTCACAGCTTCTAATAGTGTATGGTGAGTAATCTCAGTTGTTGGCTGTTGGTTTTCCATGATGCTTATCAGACATTTGTCCACTGTCCCTTTATCGTCCTCTATTATACTATACTGATACTATTTTAATCTTGGTTTCTGCCTGCTTTCTTAGCCTAGAGTACCTATAAATATATCTATTTTTTTCTCCAAAATCAATAAAAGTCTTACTTCCCAAAGCAGCTGTGAATTTGTTCCTACGGAACTTGTTGGTCCACTTATTCTCTAATGTTCCTGTCCTGAATTTGTTCCACCTGAACTTTTTGGTTTGCTTCTCCTCTCATGTTCGTATTCTATTCCGTTCATTTTTCCTTTCTTCTTAACTCTTTCTTTAGAAGATCCTTGAGAATAAAGAACCCAGTGGGAGAATGATCTTCTTGGTTTTAGGAGACTGCAGTGGAACAGGCTGAATGGAGACAGGAGACCCAAAACACCTCTCTAGATAGACCTTTTGTGTTTGAAATATACCCATCTTGTAGTGTTGTGTAAAGAAAATTACTACTTCCCTGGTGATCTGTGTAATAAAAACCAATTCCAGCCTATTGTCTGATGTGTGTTTTATACAGGGTAACTACTGAAAGAACAAAAACAATAGTTTAGTATTACTTAGGCCAGACTGTCTGACTTATGGACCCTATTGGATTGTTTAAAATTATTGGAACTAATATTTGCCACTTTTATTGAATTTTAGGAGGTATGGTGTCCCTCTTTCTTGATGAGACTGCCTGCTCATTCTCTGTATCAGTGGTTACTGAAATGTGGAGGTGACCCTGTAGAGAGGCCCAAATAGGTAGCTGGGGTGCCAATCTTGAAGCACCGTTGTGCTTGTTCTCCTAGAAACTCCTGGAAGTTCAAAGTGAAGGATAATTACATGAAGATAGAGTAGAGGATGAGAAATTGTAAAAGCCATTGCTCTAGAATGATGTTTAAATTCAGCTAATTGGGGGATTTCTGCCCATTTACACGAAACATCAGCAAATTGAACAACCGCATGATATGTTTGGAGCCACAGGGACTGTTCCTTCATGCATATACAGAATACATTTGGTATTAGAAAAACACAATACCCTTAATATGTATACTGACATATCCTTACTCAGTGACTCTATTGGCATTTCCCAGGTATCTACTTAAACTAAGGGTCTTATATATCTTAGGCCTGTGTCTGTGGTCCCAGTAATGATCCAGAGGAATCCACAGACCTGACCAACCTCAATAGAGTCAAAGCTGCTACCGGTCTGCTTTCCCAGCTCCCGAATATTATGTTCCAAACAAAAATACAGCTAATGCAACCAGTATAAAAGAGACCCTGCTCAGTATAGCTTAAAATCAGCAACTGTTGTACTACACCTCCCAGCATCCTTTATACCAGTGGAAGAAGGTTTATTTTAGAAGGCTTTCCATGGAAGCTTATATTCCTATATATGACAGTTGTTCTTTTTTTTGGGGAAGCCAAGCTTCTCTTAAGCTTTATTATTCTTCACCTATGCCTTACGCTCCCTCTGAAACCCTCAGTCTGCCATCCTATACCACCGTAAAGCACAGAATCATGTCACTGGGTAGTGCCCTGATGAACTTCTCTTTTTTGGGGGAAAACTATATCTAAAATAAGAATTCACACTAGGCTTTCAAAATCCCAATATGTTCATACATTCTTTATTACACTGGAAGCGAATATATGTGGTGCAGTGAGGCGCTGCTTTTATCCAGTGTCAGTGTTGTCCCTCACAGTACCCCCTACAAACACCCTTTCATGTTGGTGGGCCCTAGTGCTGGCGATGCCCCTTTAAAAGCCAGCAGCATCTAAGCTGAGCCACAGCTGGGTGATAGGAGAGCTATCGGGACCTTAGCACCCCAGGCCCTTTCTATCCTGCCATCCGCATTGAGAGGGTAGGTGTGCACAGTACGTCTATATTCCTCTATATATAAATATGCAGTGTGCATACCCTGGCTGTGCGTGTGCATAGGAGACACAGACATTAGATGCGCGTGTGCATGCGTACTTGTGTATCGATGTAAACAGGTGTGTTTCTATGTATTTCTGTCCTTAGGTATTTTCATCTTTATCTGTAAATGTTATAAACACTTCTCTACATTCTATCCTTTCTTTATATAGATATATATATCTAGCACACGCTAGACATGCACACGCATACTGTATGTCATATATGGGTGACTGAGTTCTTCATGTGACTGCCTGTATGTCATTTCACTGCTTGTAGAAAATATACTGGGATTGTAAATCCGTTTGGGATCTGTCTCTGGCACCAGGAAAGTAGCCTCGGTTTTCAGAAGGGGAATATAAAAAGTGTCCTATTAATTAGGAGACATATTGTACAGAAGATGGGTGCTGGTCCCTCCCTGGTAATCGCTATGACTCGTTAGGAGTTAAAGTTCACCTCATTAGTTCAAAGTCCAAGGTTTGTAAGACACAGTGAATTAATTGGGCTGAAATTGTGGGGCAGTTTGTGTATTTTCAATGCCAGGGCCTTTTTTTTTGAAACCCTCACTAAATTGAAGTTTCCACCCTTTTATAACATAATAAAGCCCCATGCTGCATGGCTATAAGTTAGGAGCACTTCTACGTGGCCTTGCAATATGAATCTACAGGGTGTGGATTGTGTAGGTGTTCCGTTTTGTTCAGTGATGCAGGAATTCTACAATTTAAATACAAGGTGCCTTGCCAAATTTTAATTGGTTGCTACGGGGTTACCACAAAATTTTATACCAAGTCATCAGGGAAGTATTAAGTATTAAGTATTAAGAAGACATAATCAGACTCAATCTAGGGAAGCCTAGGCTTCATCTGAAACCATAGTGCTTGCAAAACTGTCAAAACGGATCAGGAAGTCCAAGAGAAGACCTCTAGAGGTCAGGAACTGTAACATCTCGGAATCTGCAAGGAATTGTGTATAAAGGTTTCCCGGGGCTTACAGAATCCTTAGAAAAGCAGAGCAGTCCAAGATAAGCATTTAACACACAAAGATGATTTTGGAATAATCCTACAGAGATTCAGGTATTTGTTGATCTTGTCTGGATCCCACTTGAGTAGGACAGTGGCACACAAGCATTCTCCAACTAGAGGACTGCCTCACAAAAGTGCAGATGTTTTGACTGGAGCAATTATTTTAAAATAATATTTAAGGATGGCTTACACAGTGGTATCCATTCAAAATCAGCATGCATATAGGAAATGGCCTACATGAAGCTGTAAGATGGTGACTGTCTTTTAACACCTCTGTTTGCTGCAGGTAACCGAGGATCTCTTGCACAACTCTTCATTTGTAATATTCTCTCGCTCTCTATTTTCTTCTGGAAATCTTTTGGGTTCCCAATGCCTGTCGCTCTGCCTTCCCACAATTCAGACCCTGGTAAGTACAGATAAATCACAAATAAACTTTTACTCAATGGTGCTCATGATTCTCCCTTGCTATTGTCTTACTCATTCTTAAAGTTTCAGAGTCCCCAAAAAATGGTCCATCTCGGCACGTCACTGACTGTACTCTCACCATTCTCCCTCTATACCTGTCACTTTCTTTAGTAGAGGTCAGTTTTCCTCCTCACTGCTACTCACTACTACTCACAACTCACACTATGCCTTACACTGTGGCTTATCACTGTCACACTTTTTGAGTCACACTATAGAGTTCGAAATGGTCACAAAATTTCAGTTAAACCTTTTATTTTTCTCTTCCATTATTAGTAACAATTCCTCCTCCCTACTGCTCACATGTCTCCTTTTTACTACTCATGTCTCTGCCTCTTTCTCACTTATTTTTCTCCCTCATTACATCTACCAATTCTCCCTCACTACTACACATACTACTACACATAGGTATCTAAAATACTCCCATTTCTGCTGTTTATTCTTCTCTCTCGCTACTACTCCCAGGCATCTCTACTACTCACATCTCTGCTTCACTCTTCTCACAGCTTTCATTACTACTCCCAGCTCTGCTTTACTCTCACTTATCCTTCTCCCTCATACTCCTTACAGATGCATCTCATTACTGTACACAGTTATACTACTCCCATATCTGCTCCTTATTCTTGTCTCTAATCACTACTCACAGTTCATATTCACTGCTCTGTCTCTCAACCCCTTACTTTACTCTTACTCCTGCTCCTTGAGTAAACTGTACATTCCAGTTACAACTACAATCATAGTTAAGGCAAAATGTGTCTTTCTAACCACAAGTAAGTACAATTGTGCTCGTAGTGTCAGATTAACCATTTGTGTAAAACAGACTTAATCTGGGCCTTCAACAACACAGCGTGGCCTATTTCTGCTGCCTTTTATCCCCTTATCTCAGAAACATCCTATCCCGTGCTTGGCCATTATTTTCCTTGTTTTCCTGTTTCTCTCTCCTTTTCATTCACAGTATCTGCCCCATTGATCTTGATCACCCCCTGTCCTTTTATTTTCTTCTCTGTTCTTTGTTCCTACCCCAGAGCTGTCATCTAGCCCCATCTTACTGAGGTGATAATATCCACTCAGGGCATTTTAAGACCTTGTTTCATGTTACCATTAAAAATGAAGAGGAATTAGGTTTAAAAAACACTTTATGCCCCTAATGTCATGGGGTTAGTTGATACCTCTGCTTCTCTGCATTTTCTCAATGCTCTGAGCCGATACATTTTATGCTCGACCCCAACTCTTTCTGACTGTTTCCCCCCTCCCCCCCATTCAGTCTAATGAGGCGGAGCTTGGATGCAGGCTCACAATAATTAATCTGCTCTCGTTAACCTGCCCAATGTGTGAATTATGCATATGCATGTTACAGGAAAGCACCCAGCCATTTAAATTCCCTCACTGAATATTCATCATTTATTTCAAATTAATTTCTTCTCTCTAGATATATTTATTATAAATAGACTCTGTATATGTCTCAAAGCAGTAGAGGGGGTTAACATTCCCAGCATCCCGGCTGGTACCCATACTGTGTAATCCAGGGTTACCATGGAAACTGGAGAGAGTGATGCTCCGAGAACATGAGCCTTAAAAGGGCACTCATGAGGAGACGAGGATAAGCTGATGAGGAATAGAGAGATGGAAATGTAGGACCCCCCTTGCTTCTACCCAGGCCCCTGGATATGGAACATTTTGGCTGCAACCAACCAGGATAAAGCCTGGGGACTATCCTTTTCTTTTATTGGTTAAAGAGCTATCTCATATTTAACCCCCAAGAGGTTACTTTCTAAAGGGATATTTTGACCCCGATCTTCCCTGTTTGGGAGAAGTGACTGTATCTATTTGTATGGTTATCCTTTTTCTTTCCTGCTGCAGTCATTATTCCCAGGAATCATCTGTATGGGAATAACTGTGTTGGGATGGGGAGGGCGTGAGACGGAGAGACACAGAGAGAGGCAGGAGAGCAGAAGGCAGAGCAGCCAGAAGGGAAAGCGAGAGAGAGAAGAAAATGAACTGGTACTGATCCCACAGGAAAAGCCTGGGACACTCTAGGAAGAAGTGTCAATACATTGGGAAGGGAGGGTTTCCCTAGGCTATAGATACTGGTTTCACAATGGGAAGTCCAATAAGTGGGGTTTCTGGCGAGGGGGTTTCCCTGGACTCAGCAGAGGAGCTGGAAATACACAGAGAAGGTAACTTACTGTCAATCACCCTGCCTACCACCAATCCCCAAATATACCTTATACTTGTGCCTTGTGCCTCTTACCTACCTTGTACAGCCCCAATTGTTCCCAGTGTTAAATGTCAACTGACAACATACCAGTCTTTCTCTTCTTTTACCCACAACCACAACCCAACAACAAGTTCCTTTGTCTTCCCCGTATACCTAATGCATCCACAGCCTTCACTGCTCAGCCTACCTTTTGCCCTGTGTTATTCCATATATTCTACACTTGCAGTGCAACAAATACCCTCTCTTAGCCCTCCCCTTCTAAATCATTGAAATGCTTCTTAGCTATATTATCCTTGTAGAGACCACAGCAATCTTGTAGTCACTACATATATTAGCCGACCCGCAGTGCCTTTAAGCCAAATGAACATTATACCCTAATTGCTCGTTCACTTTAATTCTGCCCATTGCAGGCTGGCCATTAATTGCATTGCTATTATGTTTAATTGATACCAGATTCACAATTAACTACTAAATTCCAGATGTAAGGAAATTACATCTTTATCTTGCCAGTACCTGAGATTTTGCTAAGAGAGTATTCATATTCTATTGGTTAGGACCACCTAAGCAGTGGAAGATACCATTAAATGTTTAATTATTGCTTTGTTAATCCCATCCAATTCCTCCCGATCAATAGTGGTGCTAAAAGTTGTTTTGACTTCACATTTAAAATAGGGTTTGGATGAAATGGTATCATGCCATAAAGACATGATATAGTAGTGCCTTCTTCTTATTAATCCCCAGGCTTGTTATTTCAGGATGTATCCAAGCATTTTGTTCATTTCCAGGCGGCACTAATCCAACAAATATTACATTTATCTGTCCTCTAAGCCAGGACTGTCCAACTGGAGGCCCAAGAACCAAAAGTGGCCCTCCAAAGTATTTTAATGGCCCTCTGCCTGCCTATGGGCCCCATAATTGCTTTGTATAACATCATCAAATTGATATAATTTTCCCAACTAACTGGCCCACTACATGTAAAGAGTTGGCCAGCACTGCTCTTAAGGTGGCCATAGACGTAACGATTCTTAAAGATCGTAAAGATCTTTTCAAGAAAGATTGTTTGTTTCAACACACACGTGTAGAGTTGAATCATCAGATATACAGGTAGAAACAATTGAATTCTACCTGTATCTGACGGTTCATCAATGGCCGATGTTCAGGTGCCTTCAAAGGCACCCGATCAATATTTTTCATCCAGCCGACCAATATCCAAGTCTTCTGCCGATATCGGTCGGCTCTTTTCCCACCATACACACATCGAATATCGTACGAAAATTAGTTTCGAGGGATATTATCTGTGCGTCTATGGCCACCTTAAGGCATTCAGCTTCATCTATCCACTCTTAAAACATCTAATGACAACACTGGCTAATCTCTACTACTTAGATAAAAGCACTACAATCTATTCTACCCACTAACCATTACTACATGACTCAACCCCCCTCTTTCAGTCATGTAGTAATAGCCTGTGTTTCTGGTTCCCTGTCCATCTCCCAATTTGGAAAACAGTAGGTCCAGGAAACTATCTGAGATCTCTAACTGATGCTCTTGACTTGTCTCACAGCCATGCAGCGGGTCCTTCACAATCTCTCAGACCTTCCTCCTTCTTCAGATCTGGATCTGATTTTCCTCAAAGGAATCATGGAGAGTCCAAAGGTGAGACAACTTGCAAAACCGTGGAATGTTTGTAGAGTTCCTGGGTCTGAGACAAGGACATAATAAGACAGGGTGTGTGTTGGTGACACCAATCTTTCATGATCAGTAGAAGAGGGCAATGTACAATCCAAAAAACCCAAAGGATGACTGGAAATGTTGGTGTTTGAGCAAATAGTGAGGCCCATTCGTCTTTTACACTTGTTGTTTTCTTTTGTTTGTTTCAACCCTATTTTTTCTGTATTTTTCATACACTATCTAGGCTCATGAATGCTTGGAGGAGACCCGTCTGGAAGCTGTGAGAGAAAATAATCTGCAACTGGTACAGGAGATTCTGCAAGATATGGCAGGAGTAAGAGACACAAGTGATATAGCAGCTGAGCTGCAGGGAATCCTTCAAGAACCTCACTTTCAGGTATACCAGTTCTCTGTTTCTTGACAGGAAACTACTCATGTCTAAATAGACAAAAGGTACTTAAAGGACAATGGGATGGCACCCCCTTGTCTTACTACACTTTGGATAAGCTCTGCCGTGTGCCTGTGATGAGGATGCTTTTTTTGGACAGTGGGGATTTGCTTCTCTTTCTGATACTACCATCCTCAGGATTAGCCGACCCATAGGGGTAAAGGCCAAGAAGTGATTAGATGGTTCCGAAGGTTCAGATATGCTACAAGTTTTGTTAACAATGTTGCATCACGCGATACTCAGGGAGAATGTACTTGCATTGATAACAGTAGTCTTGACCCTTGATGCATTTTATAGTCTATTTCACTTGTCGTCTACTTGATTGGCCAATAGTTGTTGAGCGTGTGGTGTAGCTTAAGATGCATTCACTTAATACAAAAAGCCGAGTCTGATGAATGGCCACTCTTGGCTCCATATTGGTGCATTGAACCATGCCACTTTGCTCATGTAATCTATGCTGTGCACATGTACAGCCAATAAACATATCCTCTCATTGACTAGGCCATGGGATCAATTAAATATTTCCCTTAGGGTGTAGGCTAGATAGATAGTGAAGCTTATGCATGAGGGCATCTGTTAAAACAAGTATAGTCCATTTATAATTCTTGACTTTATGTCTGTGCTCTGCTGTCGTAGGTCAGTATATTAAGGGTCATTTACAAATGCAGCCGCAAGGGAGGTTGTTCCAAAATAGAGATAAATGTGCCAAATGTTGGCGCTGTTAATGAAGGCACGTGTGTCCAATGATACGCCTTGCAATTGCACCAAGCCATTGCATCTGTCCTATCTTTTCCATTGAATCATGCACAAGTGCGCCTATAGCTGTCAGAGAACCCTGGAGCTCAACCACCCTGAATCTGGCCCTGGAGCTCCACCACCCTAAATCTGGCCCTGGAGCTCCACCACCCTAAATCTGGCCCTGGATCTCCACTACCCTGAATCTGGGGATAATTCTAGGGTTCCCACAACAGGTTGTGTCAACAGAAGCTGCAGACTTGCGCCAAAAGAATCACACACTGATGCCTTTTAACGATGGACAGAACCTCAACTTGTCATTGACAACTTGCACCCGATTTGAAAACGTGCACAGGTGCAACTGGGCTTGTTTTGACACATTGGAGGGTGCAATTATGGTGGAATTAGAGGATAAAATGCTGCATTTTGGGTAAAAACCTGCTAAGTTGTCTCCTTGTCTTCTTCAATGATCTTTAAACATTTTAAACCTGCTTTTCAAGTACAAGGAAGGAGGACCCGAATGTCTGTGCATCTGAAATCAATGTAACTAACCACAGCACCATCATGCTGCCAATACAATTGATCTGTTTCTCTTTGTTCATCCTTTTTTCTGACCTATCCTCCCCATAGTATCCAGATGCACTTTATAAATTGTCAGTCACTTATTTTCATTACCTTTCTGCATTTTACATTTTCATTGTCCGAAAAATGGCTGCATAATTTGTTCTCCTGGTAATTTAAAGGTAGTTGATTCTTCCTTTTGGAATTCAAATCCCTCTCTGCCTGTTCCAGTCCCTATTACAGACTCACGATTCGGTTGCTTCAAAGAATTACGAGACACCTCCTCCCAGCCCAATGTTGGACCCCACCCTGAGTAACCAGCCAGTCCCACCTGATGCAGTGCGCATGGTGGGAATAAGAAAGAGTGCTGGAGAGCACCTGGTAAGTTGGTATGCTTTCTTACCCTATAGCATAATTGGAACCACATTGGTGAATTATTCTATAATAGACTAGGTATGAGCAAATTTTCTTTCAGAGTGGCAGGACTCCCTTTCATTTTGCACAAGAAACAACACAGAGATAAAAAATGGCCATGGATGCCAATGCACATGGACAAAAAATTAGGTTTCCAAAAAATATGGACATTTGAAGGCTACTTTATTTTCTTGTCTGTGTCTCATGCAGGGTGTGACATTCCGTGTAGAAGGTGGAGAGCTTGTGATTGCACGTATTCTGCACGGTGGGGTCATTGATCAGCAGGGCCTCCTGCATGTAGGGGATGTGATCAGAGAAGTGAATGGGAGAGAAGTGGGCAGCGACCCACAGGCATTGCAAGAGATGCTCCGAGAGGCCAGCGGCAGCGTGGTGCTGAAAATACTACCCAGCTATCAGGAGCAGCATCCTCTGCGGCAGGTATCCTGATAGAATGGACATTTTTCTTTGACAGTTATCCTTAACTAGAAACTTAACACATTTTGTAAGTAGGTTCAGTGAATGCTGGTCATTTGATCAGTCTCGAAAGTTATGTCCAACACAAATACCTTTGTCACAAGGTTTGGTAGTCCCTAAGGACCTTATTTGTGCCTAGAAGCTTTTCCCCCTTCTCTACAAACATCAAGTTTTGGTGACTGATTGGTCTAGACCAGTTCCATTCACAGTCCCGTGTTAGCACGTATGAAATGTATGAAATTCCTTATAATACAATAATCGTTCATTTTTTTGCAGGTGTTTGTTAAGTGTCACTTCAGTTATGATCCTTCCAGTGACAGTTTGATACCCTGTAAAGAGGCTGGCTTGGCTTTCAAAGCTGGAGACCTTCTTCAGATTGTCAATCAAGAGGATCCCAACTGGTGGCAGGTAGGGGTACTGGATATATATATATATATATATATATATAAGATAATCAGGAAGCCGGCACAGCACGTCAAAAAGTCATCGCTGCCTGGGTGCAATATGCCCAAAAATTAAGTAGAGAAGTGAAGACGCTCGCACTCACAGGACTTATCAAAGTCAAAAATTGTGTTTATTTCAATATAAGTAACTAACGTTTCGGCTTTCCCTTTGAGAAAGGCTTGAGTGCAAGCCGAAACGTTAGTTACTTATATTGAAATAAACACAATTTTTGACTTTGATAAGTCCTGTGAGTGCGAGCTTCTTCACTTCTCTCTCTCTCTCTCTATATATATATATATATATATATATATACATAAATTATAAAAATAGATATGTATCTCTGTCTCTTTTCTAATTGTTATTGTTCCCCAGGCCTGTCTGGTGAAGGGTGGCACTGCAGGTTTGATCCCCAGCCAGTTACTGGAGGAGAAGAGGAAAGCATTTGTAAAACGGGATGGGGAGCTCACTCCAAACTCCAGTTAGTAATTTCTAATAGAAAAAGTATTTTGAGGTCGGGATGTGTACATGAAGTAGACTGCATCGTGTGAAATCAAATGTTTGTCATATAAGAGCAATATACCCTCTTTCTCAACATTGGTTCAATGAATAGGGCTTATAGAATATGTAAACCTCAAATAATGAAGTAAAATAGCTCAGGGTGCTCTTCTAAGCACTTTTGCACTTTACATTCATAATTTATCTTTTTTAGTTTCCGAGCTATCAACTTTTTTTTATTAACTGGCAATATAATGAATTGTGTAATAACAGCACCACCTGTTGGTCAGTTCCTCTGACTGTACCGTACTTTTGGAGAGGGCTACGATCAGAAGGAAAACAGAGCCATATTCTGATGTTCACCAACCAAATCAAATAACCTTGTGTATTTATTATCTAGTATGCATCTGTCTGCAGGCACACTAAGGGTCAGTTTTGATGACTCTGGGCAAGAACCCTAAGTGGTGTAAGAGTATGCCCCTTAGTGCTCAGGAACCTCTCGCCAGTCACCCAGTGTTGTACGAATATAATCTTCATGCAATTGTAATGGTGAATAACATAGCGTCAATGTTAACATTCACTGTTGTGTGCCCATAGGTGCTCTATGTGGAAGTATTGGTGGAAAGAAAAAGAAGAGGATTATGTATGTAACGACAAAAAATGCTGGTAAGTTATACATGTCTTTCACTCTTTGCACCCTGGTCTGCCTTGAGGCTCAAAGCTCCAGGCTCAAAGCACATGGTAAAACATAGTAGAAAATGACAGTACCCTGGACATCTCACTCATAGATGACATGTCAAAGGTTTGCAGTTACCTATGAGTAAGAAGTCAGAAAAATGAACTCTAAATCATTAGACAATTAGACAAGCATACATACTATTATGACTTTCTTTCTGCAGAGTTTGACCGCCACGAGTTACTGATCTATGAGGAGGTTGCGCGTATGCCCCCTTTCCGTAGGAAGACTCTCATCTTAATCGGAGCTCAGGGTGTGGGGAGGAGAAGCTTGAAGAACAAACTGCTGACTTCTGACTCTTCAAGATATGGCACCACAATCCCATGTGAGTCCTACTCCTTTACTCATTAGACAAGGCAAGGGCTTCTCTAAAGCTGGACATACACATATCATCTAGGTCTGCCAGCTGTCTCATTAGCTGCCAACCTAGAGCAGGATCTTTCCAGTCTTCTGTAGTCATCTGAGCTGACCAAGTGGCTAAATAATGTCCAGTTGGTCTGATAAATATTTTTTAAAGTGTTGTTATTATTGCTAATTTGGCCTCTGGGAGAATAGTTCCCTTGAAGTCCTTGGAAAGGATAATTTTATCATTAAGAAGAAGGTGTCTTTCTTTGTGTTAGTCTGTTAATGCCCTTTGTATCATTTGCCCACAGACACTTCTCGCAAGAGAAAAGAAGGAGAGTGGGATGGCCAGTCATATTCCTTTGTGACCAGGTCAGAGATGGAACAGGACATCAAGGCTGGTCGATATTTGGAGCATGGGGAGTACGAAGGAAACCTATATGGCACCAAAATCAGTTCAATCCAGGAAGTGGTGGCATCAGGAAAAATGTGTGTGCTGGATGTCAACCCCCAGGTCTGTGAACATTGAAGCAACCCAAGAAAGGGTGAAAAATTCCTGAAGTTAAAAAAGATAATATGATTTTATTAAAAACTACTTAGCATTTTACAGGAACCAGAATAGCCTACATTGCTCTCTAACTATCTGGACTTCAGTGAATAAACTGAATTTTTGTCCCTTAGGCTGTGAAAGTTCTCCGGACAGCAGAATTTGTACCTTATGTGGTGTTCGTCGGGGCCCCAGACTTCCAGACTCTAAAATCAAACAATCTGTCGGCTGTGGAGGTGGGAATTACAAACAAGCAGTTGACGGTGAGTATAAGGTCTCAAGTACTTCCACATTCATTAGTTTCACTGCTTCTATGGAATCTGTTTGATCAGTCCCAAACTCTCCTCACTCTAAATTGTCTTCTTCTATATTTGCATAGGATGCTGAGCTTCTACGCATTGTAGAAGAGAGCGAGCGTCTCCAGCAAGCTTATGGGCATTACTTCGATCTTACTTTGGTCAACTACGATCTGGATCAGACATTCCAGGAACTGCAGGAGGCTCTGGAGAAGCTTAACTCTGAGCCACAGTGGGTTCCAGTCAGCTGGGTTTATTAAACCTCAAAGTTCTCATTTTCTCAGTTTAATATATATATATATTATATTATTTATTGGTCATGTCCTTAATAATTCATATTTGTACAGAGATTTCACATAATGGTTCCTTTCCCATTAAGCTAGAAAGAGACACATCTGTAGAACTACAAATCCCAGATGACTTAACTAAGAGGATCTTGGGGTTTGACCTATATATCCACATCTAATTATATCCATTTTTATATTCGTATATCTGGAAATTTCTAAGTCCCCGCAAAAAGCAGGAACCTGGCATCTTTTTGGATGGCAGGAGAGCTATACATTCAATTTTTTTACCCATTAAAACTATCATTGGATTGGCTAATTTTGAGAAAAGTCATGTAACTCAAAAAAAAAACACAAGACCATTGATTTACAGAGTTTAGGGGGAACTTCAGACCTTTCTGCTGCCTCAGGAGGCAAACTGGATGCTTCTCTTCAATTCCTTGAATTCAGACTGGGCTAGGGGGGCACAGTAGTTAAAGGGGAACAGTTATAAAAACATAAAAGTGTCACCTAAGCCAAGGTCCTCATTTTGCATCATTGCTTGTACCACATCACAGAGATAATGTGTAATTTGTAATAATTAACTTATTAGAAATAGTATGAAATACACAAAGGGCACCATTTTGCAACAAACCAAAATATTCTTGATGACCATAACCAAGACACCAGGCAAAAATGTAAATATTACTGTTTTTTAAGTTCATATTGAATAACAGTAGATATATAGGTGGTAGAACATCCAAGCTTCATATCACCCAAAAGATTCTTCAGGATCCAAATTATGAGCGCATCTCGACAGCTCATTGGACCACATAAGGAAGCAAAATCATCAGTCTTTATCAACTGGGGCTGTTGGGAAATTGGTATTGGTGATAGTTCACCTTAGTCCAAGTGTGCAATCTGGTGGAACTTCCCTGGTCCCCAGGGCAGAGGCAAAACACTTCAGATCAGCCTTATTAGGATGCACAACTGTTAGGGTTATGTATGACTATATGGGACAATATTGTTATTAGGTAATAAATAATGATTTCCCATGTATAGAAACCTATTGTAACCAAAAAGTAGTTGGCATTTACTCTACACTATATGGCTAAAAGTAGTGGGACACCTGCCAGGAAAAAAGCATTCCCAAGCAATTATTTTGTTGCTACTCTTCTGTGAAGGCTTTCTACTAGATGTTGAAATATTGTTGATGGGATTTGCTGACATTCCACCTCATCACACCTAATAAAGTTGGGCGCTGATGTTGGGGATCTGGTTGCAGTCAGAGTTCACATTTATACCACAGGGTTTCCATTGGCTTGAAGTTTGAGCTTTGTGCAGGCCAGTCATGTTCTTCACAGCAAAGCCATTTGTAATGGACCTGGTTTTGTGCATAGGGGCATTATTGTGCAGGAAAAAAACCTTTTCCAAAAGGTTTCCACAGGGTAGGAATTCAAGATTATCACATTGTAGCCATAAGATTTGCTTTCAGTGGAATCCAGACTTTTCCGTCAGACTTTCAAATGGTGGAATTACATTTATTAATCCAGAGCATTTCAACCACTTCAAAGTCTAATGATGGTGGACTTCACACCATTCCAGCAGGCCCTTGCCATTGCACATTGTAATGTTATGTTTTTTTTGCCTCTATGAATAGTTCTTGAGCTGACATTCCTTCGTCAGACAGGTTGAAACTTAACAACGATTGTTCCAATCGAGGGTGTCATTTTCTATAGTGTCTGGATCCTTTAGGCCATATAGTGGGCTAGTGCAACTCAACAATTGAAGAAAGCACCCAAGTAACATCGGTGGGTTACTACCTTCAGTTTACCAATTAACTTTATTCAATATCTGTTTGTTTAGCCATTTTAAATCCTCCAGCTACATTTTAGTCTAGATTCAGAATCTAAAAATGGCTAAATATCCCTGCCACTGGTCTCGGAATAATCTACCTGGGTCCTACATCTACTGTACCTGACTGTTAGTTGAACAAGACAATGGCGTGTTCCAGTGATAGGCATACCTATGTATTTGTGTGAATATTTTAGATTTTATATTTTCAACTGATATATTTAAAGATAACTATACTCAATTTATCTGTACACAGTATTGTTTCTGTAGGAATGTGACTTTTGTAGTGTGGATACTTCACTGTAGGCTTTTGAGGCCTAATGTCAGAAAACCCAACATGATGTGGTTTTCTATTCACAGCATAGCACTGCCAGATATTTGTGATATACTATAAGTTGACCCGATACCTCCCAGAGTGTAATTAGCATTTTCTCCTTGTAGCATTTTATGTTGTATATTTCAGATTTAAATAAAAAGTTATATATCTCTATATATGAAATGACAGAACATTGTTTTGGTTTTCTTTGTGGGTGGGCTGGATCCTTTGGTTCATCGCTGTCTGTGGTTTGTAGTTGAGACACCTGCTGGTGCTTGGCAGGAATGACAAGGGCTCTTACGAGTATTTCCTTATGAAATTATATAGCCATTAAGATTCACCATTCCATTTGAGAAGCAGAAGCACAACAAGAATTATAGGCAGTGCTAAACTTACAATATGAACACAGCAGAAAGTGTGCAATGGAAGGAAAACCCCCTAAATAATGCACAAGGTGTAACTTTTTGGGAATCTATACCACTGCTCTGTCAGTAGCACAGATGCCAAATGATTGCAGATATGCCTCCTGCATTTATAAAGACCATAAAAATAACAACAGTTTGGGATCCAGCAGTCATTATCCAAGCATAACCCCATTGTCTTGATGGGGAAAGTAACCCTGTGTCCCATCAAATTCCCATTCCCTTCTGCACTTGTTTGTTACAGGGCAGGATTTGTTTAGCAGTGGTCTGGCAGGAGCGGCACATGGTGGGCTGCTCTGTTCCTGTGTTGTTCTCAACCGGATTCTGTATCTGGACTAAATCATCATGAAGAAGAGACTTAAAAGACAAAGTGGGACATTTACTAAGATTCGTAGTTGAGCCAGGCGTAACTTCGCCGCACTTCGCCGGGCGTAGTTTCTCCAGCGCTCCGCAAATTCACTTGAATTTGCGAAGTAACGAAAATGTCCAACGCTAGCGAATTGACGCTAGCGTTTGGCGCTTCGGTGCATAGTGAATTTGCCCCAAAGAAGTAAGAAAATGAATTGAGGCTAGGGTTGCCACCAGGCCGGTATTTTACTGACCTTGCTGGTAAAAATGATGGTTGATCCCAATGTTATAAATAGGGAAAAAAGATAAGTATATAGACAGGCCTGTATTTTTTTTTTCAGAAAATGTGGCAACCTTAATTGAGGCACACACAAACCTATCCCAGCATGTGCTCATAATGACGTATCCCCCACCCCAGCAGCACCCAGGCAGTGGTGCATAAATGGAAATGAAAATGCACAGCAAAAGCATCACATAGTAAACAGTGTTGGCCAACTTTGTGTTTACAATTTGTAGAATTAAAGGTTTACTCCATTTTACACTAAATGTCCCAGCATCCACAAAGAAAGGCTTGCTGATGGCACTAGGTGTGTTAGTCTGGTTGTCATTGTCTATTGTGTATATAAATCTAAGGGCATGGACTGACATTGCTTGCTCAACCCTCATCTTGTATTGAATAACTGTTATACAGTACACACCACTGCACATATTGTTATATAATAATTCAGATTTAATTTTATTTTGATCCTTTATTTTCGGGCAGGAAGCATCACTTTGTCCTCTTCTCTTATACTTCTTCTTTATTGTATTATCTTCATTCTCTTTGTTCTTTTACCCAGCAATACCCTAAACCTCCTCTGAGAGGCCCATGTACTTCCTACTACATCTCTCCTGTGTTTCTTTCTTACTTTTCTTACTGTTTTAACTCAATAACTCAATATCATCATATTACCACATATTACCCTTTCTTTTAACTATTATTCCTCCAAGTGCTTCCTATAATTACTCTCTATAGCTCCTCTATTACCCCTATTACTCTTCCCTATACGTTATCTGATTGATTCATGCTACTATTGTCCATGTAACCTCTTTTGCATCTTATAGCCCTCCTTAAAACTATTTCTACTTCATAAAACCATCCCTATAACTCCTTCTTTTGCTCCATATAACCCTCCCGAGTCGCTCCTCCTATTGTTCCATATAACCCTTCCTATAACTTTTGCTATTGCTCCATATACCCCTCCCTATAACTCCTCCTATTGCTCCATATACCCCTCCCTATAACTCCTCCTATTGCTCCATACACCCCTCCCTATAACTCCTCCTATTGCTCCATATAACCCTCCCTATAACTCCTCCTATTGCTCCATATACCCCTCTCTATAACTCCTCCTATTGCTCCATACACCCCTCCCTATAACTCCTCCTATTGCTCCATATAACCCTCCCTATAACTCCTCCTATTGCTCCATATAACCCTCCCTATAACTCCTCCTATTGCTCCATATAACCCTTCCTATAACTCTTCCTATTGCTCCATATAACCCTCCCTATAATCCTCCTTTTGCTCCATATAACCTCCCTATATCTCTTCCTATTGTTCCATAGACTGCCTTCCTTTGACACTACCTCATGTTCCATTAAGTGCCCCCATATGACACCTCCTGCTGTGCGGTATAATTACTACTTTTCACTCCTGTTCTTCCTGTGATTTCTCCTGAAGCTCATTATGACACTTCCACAAAAACTCCACTCATGTTTCCTAACACTGCAGCCGATCCATCATTCGTGCCTGAGCACAAATGAAATGACCTATCTCGTGGGCGCCACATTCAGCAAAGTCCTGGGTCAACTTTCTCCAAGCCTGAGGGAAGATGTTCCTGGATCCTGGATGACACTGTGGTAGGAAGGAGGACTGGCATCACTCGGAGGGTAAAGGAAAGGTTTGGATGTTACCTAGAGGGAGAGATACAGGAATGTTTAGAATTAAGAATTTCCAATCACCTCCAGAAATTAAGGGACTAGAGTAAGAAATGAGGGGCCTCAAGCAATGGATCAAGAATAGAAACCAACCATTGCTATAGAAATGAAAGGACCAAACAACAATAGTTTCAGGTGCCACCAAACCCAAAAAGGGCAGCCAGAACTCACACTAGACCCTCTATCAGAATCTCCACTAAATAATAGACTCTTCATTTTAATGCCCTAAAAGTTCTATATGGCCAATTTTTAGAAACGTCTGATATTTGTATCCTATAACAGTTGACATCAATACATCCTTTAAATCAATGTTTCTCAACATTTATTTCTCAAGGGACCCACATTAAGTAAATACATTAACTTATTATAATTACTATTCTGTGCTGTAGAAAGCAATTTCACATTAGTAAAGGGAATCATTGGGAGTATGACAAAGGTGAATAGAGAAAAGAGATCTGAAGGACAACTACTGCAATATGGATACATCAGAATGGGTTGGAGGTCCGTAACTTTCAGATTGAGGCTGCAAGAAACTGGGGAGCTACTGGCCTGTATATGGTGCAGCCCCCTCAACTGATATCTGGCTGGAGAGATAATGGAGCTCAGAGGGGTAGATTATACAGGAGAGCAAAAGTGAGATTATACAGAAATCTTAAACAAGATAATCATAGTGTAGAGGGATTATGTAGGATAATAATTGGAGGATAGATTGAAAACCATTGCAGAGGCTCTGAAGTACCCCACACACTTACTTCACTATAGGGAGGCGGTGCCCACATATCTCTCATGGGAATTCCTCTTGGAGATGGAGATGGGGGTGCAGAACGAGACTGAGACTGGCATCCGTTATTACAGATCCCGCAGAGACAGAGCACAGAGAACACTACCAGCATGCATATAAACAGGGGCCTGGTGAGAGGGAGCATGGACAGGATTAGCATACATATAGGCAGGATTCTGGGGTGGGTGGGCAAGTGGGACGGTGCATGGACAGGACACCAGGGAAGGTTTAGGACCATTGAATGGAACATATCTAATTTCTGCTGCCAGAACTAGTTGATTTCATTCAAAAGCAAAATCCCATATCCACTGGATAAGATATTAAGATTGTGACCTTCCAGTGGCTGTGGAATACAATTCCCAGCACCCAGCACCCTTTGCTATCAGCATTTTCAAACGTTTTTATGGGTGCAGCAATATTCCTTTCCATTCAAATGAAGTGACCGCAATATATGTGGAGCGGAACAAGCACATAGAATTACCCACCCATACCAACTGTAGTCCAGGTAGGTTTTAGACTCAGGTTCACAGCAATAAGTTCCTTCCAGGCATCTGTACATTAAACATGGTTAAATGATCAGAAAGGTTATATGGTGTAGAATGAGCAGGATAATGGAGCAATAGGAGGAGTTATAGGTAAAGAAACAGTTGAGATATGTAAAGCTAAAGGGCCTATATTGTATTGAATTATATTGAGTAGTAGAAGATATAATTGTAAGGTTTCTCAATCAAACTTATACTTACTCTGTGACACTGCAACGTGGCACCTGGAAGAGAAATAAATAACAAAATTACTAAACAACAAGGTCATCTCGTGTTGGACTGGCCTACTGGGATACCAGGGAAACTCCTGGTGGGCCCTCATTTAAACATTTGGCCTATTTCATGGCCATTCCCCATTTACAAAGAGGCTAAATAGATGGAATAATAAATTATAGGTTATGTAAAGAAAAGAGACTTGGGGAATAGAGGTTGAGTGAGGAGAGGAAGAATAATAGTACTGAGAGTGGGCCCCTGGTCTAAGGTTTTTTAGTGGGCCCCTGGTGTTATAATCCCAACACAGAAAAGAATACATCAAATGTTGCTCCATGTTTGTGACACTGTGGATATATCATGTCCCAGCCGCCTTTGTAATTACGGTATGCTTGGATAAGATCTCATGACGTTCATGGCTTCAGCAATGAGCCATACTAGAACCCGCTGATGGCAGTTTATAGGGCAAGGATTAGGCGGCCTTTAACTCATGCTGAGTTATTATGTATTCCTGAACTATAGTTGTCTACTACCCACTTATCTGCTAGTACTACGGCCGCTGTGTATTTATTCTGGAGTTTGTCCCGACTTTGTTATTTTATAACTTTTAATTGTCCTGTTGTTCAGCACTATTACTTGTTACACTTCATGCACCCCTGAGCACCTACCTTTACCTCTTTGATATGTTTAGCTCACCCGCATGACGCAAGAGCAAAGATTAATGTGTTGTTCACCTTGTTACATATTTATTGTTAATTAGTTTAATTTTAAAGCGCTGTGGGCCCGGGGACATATGTCAGTTACAACTGCTCATTATACACCTAAGCATCTCCCTCCCACAGGCTTTACATGGGTGAGCAGTACTAGTACAAATGTCCAACCCGATGTGCAGTTTATAGAAAATAATCCTTATATGTGATACCTGGGATGCAAGTGAGCGCCTTTATATGAAAGGCCAAATCAACGAACCCTGCAGCAGTACTGCCTCTGCCCTTCTGATGGCTTCCCTGACTGTTAAGCGTGGGTTTGTCCAACTAGAGACCCAATGGACTTCTTTGAGTGATATAGATGGAGCAAGCTTAGCTTGGACATCCCACCACTAACACAGTCCACAGCTCAGGGTGACCACTGCACTTAGGGTGTGGGTCATTTATACTAGCGATGCACCAAATCCACAAATTTTAGGCTAGGCCGAATCCCATAACCTTTGTGAATACCAAACCGATCCCTAATATGAATAAATTACGGAAACAAGGGGGAAAGAGAACTGACCGAATCCTTCTGAAAAAGGCTGAATCTTGGCCGTATCCCGAACCGAATCCTGGATTCCGTGCATCCCTAATTTCTAGTAGAACATTTTTCTATGCTTCTCTTAAATCGACCAAAGAAGGTCTCTAGCACATGGTGCCCCACTGAAAACAGCTAATACTTTTTATAAGGAGGGATATGGTCAGCCATCTGAAACAAAGGTCTAGATAAAGTTCACAACCAAAAACAGACTTATAGGAAATTAACATGGCACACTGCATAACATCTGAATATTAAATATCAGGCGATATTAGGCCACTACAACAACCCAGTCCACTTTTGAGGTCTGCGATTCATGGCTGACATGTCTAAATCAAGACCAGTGTCGGACTGGCCCACAGGGATACCAGGAAAACTCCCGGTGGGCCCAGGTGTCAGTGGGCCCTCCTGCTTCAAAACATTTGGCATATTTCATGGTCAGTACCTATTTCTATAAGAACAAAGAGACTAAATAGATTATAACATGTAAAGAAAAGAGACTAGCAGAATAAAGGTTGCGTGAGAAGAGGAATTATAATAGTACTGAGAGTGGGCCCCTGATCTAAGGTCTTTTGGTGGGCCCCTGGTCTTAGATTTTTGGGTGGGCCCCTGGTGTCCCAGTCCGACACTGATCAAGACCTTTGGGATGTTTTTACAAACATGGGTGGAATCCGGGGGTTGCTTCCTTAGAGTAAGGGCACATGTGGCACTTTGTCCTCCATGGGAAATTGTGCTGCCTGTGGACAACAAGGCACCTGAACATATCTGTGTTGGTGGTGCCAGGAATCTTCATGCAGGCCTTAACTAGCATTATCATTTTAATACATGTTTTTTCTGTTGGTATCAAAGCATGCCATCAGGCACTACCCTACATGAGCCAGACCATTTCCATTGTTACCTGATTTTATGACACACTTTTATCACTTCTGGTTCTGTCTGTGTAAAGCCTGGAGCTTTGGCCCGTGCTACACTAGGCATAGCAAATGCTCCGTGTGGCACAAGTCAAGAAGGCTGGGATCATTTAAAAATACATTTTCAATCCTTAAACAGTTGCTATGTAACGTTCTACACGCATCAATGCTGCCTAAAAAAATTAAGACTGTGTTATGAAAATCCATAAGGTGTCAGAAAATCAATGCTGTAACACATGACTCTGACAGTAATTGCCTAAATGTAATATAAATCTGCCAGACAGAACCCCGTAGGGACCCGGTCGTCTTGTTCCATGCTCAGAGATTATGGCCTGTGACATAACAAACCTGTGCGAGAGCAGCCCAGGCTTACTTGACTACTGACTACAGTAATCCGTCATACGTTCATGGAAAGAGCCATTGGGCCCTGTATATCATGCAGTTACCATAGTATCAACACTCAATAAATGGTGTTATGTGCCATAATGTCACGTTGTTGCTGCACACAGATCCTTCCATTTTCCCAACTATAATGGCAGAATCAATTCTATAAATGAGTATAGGTGCACTATAATTTATCCAGTTTGTTGGTGCAACTCCTGACAGTCATGGGCAAAGAATAATGACCTGATGGAGCAGGGATATCTACCCAGCATGCCAAGCAACTAACTTGGACTAAGGTCTATGTAGGGCCCCCACAGAGATAGCAGAAAGATATAACAACAGTATTGCTTTGATTCATTGTAAACATTCTTCCTGTGTCCAAAGTAAATATTTGATGTATTATTCCATGATAGTGTATTCTACACCGAGGATAGCCCACATCGGTGCACTATATCTCCCAGCATGCCAGTAGTAAAAGTAATGAAGAAACACTATACAACAAATGGATAAAAAGGAACCAGCGCTGGTTTATGGCCTACGCCAGGGGTGCCCAAAAGGTAGATCGGGATCTACCAGTAGATCTTTAGCTGGTGTATGGGCACTCCTGGCCTACGCCATAAGAAGGACAACAGCAGATAAAAGTACAACGGACATGTTGTGTTACACAGTTTAGGTATTGTAATTTTACACATCAGACCTCACAAGGCTTCATTATTGGGCTCCCACCCCTTGTAAGTGTTTATTTGTGATATATGGGTAAGTGCTTAAGGGCTGCCATCTCTTACCGCTTTGATGACTTGTATAAGGCAAGTGGATAGGAGCCTGATGAAGACTTTCTTGCACTGAGAGCAGTCAGCCATGTGTATCAGCTTTCTTCCTCTTCCACCTGCTCTTCACTCAATACTATCCTTCCTCCTCCTCCTCTTCACAGTAACTTTCTTTTTCTGCTGCTGTCACCATACATCCCCTCTCAAGCCTTTCTTTTCCTCACATTCTCCCCATTTCCGCCCCTTCTCTCCACCCCTCTCATTCCTCCCTTTGCTTCAGATCTCCACCCTCGTTCCCAGCCTGACCTTCTCCCAATCTCAGACTGTCACCGCCTTGTTGTCTTTGTCTGGGTTTCACATTGCCTCGCTCTCTGTACACCCTCCCCTTTCTCTCCCATTGTTTTTGCTGATAATTATTATACAGACTTTCTCCTTCTCTCTGCTCCTTTTCCTGAGCATTGTTAGTTAATTGAGGTTATTTATAATATTCAATATGCTACATTAATGAGGATGCTACCATGCCAAGGGTATGAGACCCCAAAACAAATATTATTTCTACCCCTGCCCGGAAACTGATCCCAATCCTTCCAAAATGTAAAGCAAACCGGACATATATTGGCCATTATTTGACCTAAAACATCCAAATTATTCGATTGATGGCATTGCCATTGGTGCATTCAGAGTCGAACTTGGTTTTTGCAAGCCCTCCAGAAATCCTCGGATCATTCATCCGAAAATTACTCTTTTCTCCATTTTTTATTCCATTATCTCCTATACCCACCCTTGTCTTCTCCTATTTTCTCTCTGTGCCTAGTCTCATTACTTTTTTCTTAATACCTTTAGTCTGACGCCATCCCAGTTTTCTGTTTTCTAGTCTCCAGTAACAGCACCACTATGCACTAGTATGTTGCATCAATAAGAACCCCCCCCTTTTAATTTGTGTCATCACTGTGTTTAGTGATTTTGAGGGAGAAGGGGCATTGGTTATCACAGAATCTATAGAGGTTATTTATCCTTTTGCTGGTGACCATGGCAGTGTGTAGACAGGTACAGACAGCAGAGTGAGCAGCTATTGTCCATCATACATCATGGGTGATGAGAAGGTAGTTTGGCATCTACCAGTAAGCTCTTGAGTTGGTGATCCCTAGATCACAGTAGTGATGGGAGAATTTGTTCACCAGGAGCAAATTCGCGGTGAATTCACGCAATTCTCCACCAGCGAATAAATTCGCGAAACCCCCGAGAATTCACCAGCGAAAATTCGCCGGCATAAAAAATAAATGGATGCCGGCGTCCGTTTTTTTGGATGCCGGCGCAATTTAGCGAAAAACAGACGTCAGAGTCCAAAAAAACGGACGCCAGCGTCAAAAACAGACGCCGGCATCAAAAATAAGATGCTGGCACCGTTTCACAAATTTTTCGGTGAACCGAAACGGCCCAAATTCGCCCATCACTAATCACCAGCAATGCTCACAAGCTGCTTCATTAAATCACATTTTTTTGGATACTTCCCTTTATTTTAATTATCTTAATTGCTGCTGTTCATTGAAACAATATATTATCTGTTTTCTCTCAGTTTAATTCATGTAAGTGACATTTTTGCACGGCAGTGTACCAACTGAGGAGGGTAGACCTAGATGAAATAAATACATCAGTAAAGTCTGGGCAAAAGTGCTATATGCTGTTTAGCCTGCAGTTATGGCAGTTATGGCAGTTAGAGAGACCTGTGTATAGCAAGCTAACTGCAGAGCTTTATAAATAATCATTTGTTATTCTAATACATATGGGCCCAGCTGCTTGTATCCTAGAAGCTTTACATATCCACTGGGTGGCAGCATTGTACCATATATTCATTTATATGATCTTTTTTAGGGGATCTGGGAGTGGGATCTGTGTCCCAGAACTACACAATGGCATCTAACACGAGTAAAGCTGGTGTACAGATACAGTAACTAATGATCAATACAAGCCCTAGCCCTAATGAAAAGTTATCCTACATTTCTACTACGTAATGGCCCTTCTATTAAAAATAGATGCACAGTGGACAACTGGAAAAGTTAGTTGGAAGTGCCAACCAATAGAAGTACAGGTGATTAGCCTATTGCCCTTTCCCAGTCTACTGGACCATGCCCAGCTATGTTCCACCTTACTTAAAGACAACTTTGAAATAAATACATGGCACTTTCTTTTATATTGTTATAGCATGTTCAGTGTCAGTAATGTCAGGTGCATTAATTCATCTCCACCAAAATATTAAAAGCAAATAGCTAGTTTTATTTATTATCAAAATTAAACATTGTAATATTTGCCTAGTAAATAAAATAGTACAACACTTGCATAACAAATCTACTGAATGGGTAGCATTTTTGTATAATACTTAACACTATTGCCTTCCAATACTTGGTTCCTAGCTTTGTAATATGCTATATAAGTAAATAATACATCATTGGTCTGTGCTGTCTTTGCCTAGACAATGTATTAAAAATAAATAAAAATATGCAATGTAGAGGAACATATTACAGTTAGGGGTTAGTGAAATCATAGAGAACTGTTAATTGATTATATTTATAAATTGTATATTTCCATGAGATGACATTTATTTAATTGTTTTTGTTTTCATGACTATTCCTTATAAGAGACATAAGAGGAAGAAGGTCCCTTATCCATAGAGTTTAAAATCTAAGTTCATCCCCTGAAGTTTAAGCTATAGCTAATTCAGTACTCTTTATAAAAGCATATGGTTTCTGCCTGGCATCCTTTATAGTCACATGACTCCTCCCCCTGAACAGAAAATGGTTTGCTCCATCTAACTAGTATACTCTAACCATTGTGATGTCATTCTGATAACCATTATGATGTCATTCTGATAACCATTATGATGTCATTCTGATAACCATTATGATGTCATTCTGATAACCATTATGATGTCATTCTGATAACCATTATGATGTCATTCTGATAACCATTATGATGTCATCACACCTGAATAAATAAAGCTGACACATTCTGGTCAGTCAGAGTTGAGGCTGCTAAGCTGAGACTCAGACGTCTTCTTCCTGTTCTTTGTAAAAACAGACAACAGAAGGTAAGTTATGGATAAATACACACACACATATATATATATGTATATATATATATATATATATATATGTATATATATATATATATATATATATATATATATATATATATATATATATATATATATAAAACAATTATAATGTAAAATATGTACATTTATTATTCAATATAAAGACATCAAGGGGCCGATTCACTAAGCTCGAGTGAAGGATTCGAATGAAAAATACTTCGAATTTCGAAGTATTTTTTGGGTACTTCGACCATCGAATGGGCTACTTCGACCTTCGACTACGACCTTCGACTTCGATTCGAACGTTTCGAACGAAAAATCGTTCGACTACTCGACCATTCGATAGTCGAAGTACTTTCCCTTTAAAAAAAACTTCGACCCCCTACTTCGGCAGATAAAACCTACCGAAGTCAATGTTAGCCTATGGGGTAGGTCCCCATAGGCTTGCTAAACTTTTTTTGATCGAAGGATTTTCCTTCGATCGTTGGATTAAAATCCTTCGAATCGAAGGATTTAATCCTTCGATCGATCGAACGAACGTTTAGCGCTAAATCCTTCGACTTCGATATTCGAAGTCGAAGGATTTCAATTCGAGGGTCGAATTTCGAAGTATTTTTTACTTCGAAATTCGCCCCTTAGTGAATCTGCCCCCAAGTGTTATGCAGGTTACAGAGCTTCTTATATATTGCATCATTTCATAATAGAGTTGCGTTATTTAGTCTAATGCACAGGCTTCGATTTTGAGGAAAACCTTATATTTATAGTCTTTTTCCTTCTGCATTTTGGTTTGGTTTAAGGGAGTTTAGAAACTGAACTTTTTTGCATACATAGAACATTAATACCTTATTTAGTCAGCAAAATAGTGGTCTTTTACTAAAAAATTTGTAAATGAATCTAAATCTATATGTGTGGGCTTCTACTATAATGTAAAACGATTGTTCAGTTGAAGGGAAGGACATTACCCATAATATTTTGTTACTGGGTTTGGTTCACTCCATCTGACCATTGTGATGGCATAAAGACGTTAGACTATATATGTAAGGCTAACAGTGATTGGCTGATCAGTCTGCAAGCTGCTAAACTCTGACTCACACATCTTTTTTTCAAAGTAAGCTGATTTTTAACAGACAACAGAAGGTAATTTATAAAAGATGATGGCCAATATTTAAGGCTGATACATAAATATGTATATTATCTATAGAATATGGTTATTACAGTGTGTAGCTTTCCTTGACATTACCAATTCATAACATCAACTGACTGGTTTTTTTTTTTATTTCTTTCAGAATGACACTAAGAAAAATGTATCAACTTTTCATTATCTTCATTTATATTTTCATCCGGATAACATTTCTAACGAGTGCTTTAGAAGCCGATACAAGGCTGGATGAGCTGGACTGCCCTGCTATCTTAATGTATGAGCAGATTGCATTTGTGCAGGATAGTGATATTGAACTTCCGTGCCGCTGCAAGACTGATGGCACCGCATCAGTGATATGGTTCTACAAAAGGCATCTTAAGAGCAAGCACATCACATTATTTAAGGATAGCACCAAAACTAAAGTGATGGTGGATAGTGCAAAAGATAAGAACCAAAAAGATTTATATGCAAGGTTTGATGTCATCGACTACGACCTTGTGATTGTCCATGCCAAACCCGACGACTCTGGCATTTATATCTGTGGCTCAAAGACGGGCGAGTTCTATTATGGTTATGAACTTGATATCCAGAGTACAGGTGATCGAGTGATATTCATTGAAAATGATGAAACCCCTCTTCCAGATGTTAAAACAGATGGATTTCAAGCCTACACCAGCTCCGAACAATGGTCCAAATGCGATCGATGTGGGGTTAGAGGAGAGCAAAGAAAAATTGGCCTGTGCTATGCCAGTAGCCCGTATATTGATCCACGTTTCCAAATCAAAGGTGACGAAGTTTCATGTGGCTCAGATGCTATCCCTGAAAGATTCAAGTCACTGATTGCCAATCGCCCAGCGGAGATATTTATAAGGAGCTGTAAAGTCGACTGTCACAATATATCAGGCACGGTGGGAAAAGTAGTGAATTTTGTGAGCAATGTTGTAAAAGGGGTTGGATCGTTTTTGACAGACAAATTGAGTTTTCTCCAAAAACACGTATTGCCCACCCAGAACCATGTTTATACTTTGGGTTCAAAAGTGATACTTACTTGTCCAGGAGCAAAACCAAATGATGCAGTAGCCTGGGACAAAGGTAGAGAGAGACTGTACCGCAGTGAATACCTGATTGGAACGCGCAAATACATGAACCATTTCATAGACCATGGGAACAAGTTACAAATGAAATTTGTTGAATTCACTGACCGAGGATTTTACACTTGCTGGCTTAACGGAAAGAAGGTAGCTAATTTCCAGCTGGATGTAGTCACAGAACCGACCTCGCACCGACAATTGACAGACGAAGAGTCTATTTTTGCTATGAAGTTCATTGGTTTCAGTTTTCTAGTCTTCACAGTCATATTGGTCATGATTCATTTCATCAAGTGCTGGTGCTACTACTGCAGATGCTGTCCACCTGAATACTCTACAGAAAGTAAAGTTTAAAGACAGTGGTGCCTTAAGCTATTTATCAATAAATATAGGACTTTTTGTTTTTAAACTACTACTTTGTATAATATATTTTTAATAAAATTGTGTTACACACAAAAGAATTTTTGTCTCCCTTTCTTCGCATAGTAATGATCAATCATTCAATAACACAGAGGAATGTGGGGTATTGAGGGTGGGATATGGTAGATTTAACTTGGAAGATATCTAGTTTCTGGATAAGAGATGTTGCCGGATGGAAAAATGTAACTTAACGGAAAGCTACAATTAAGGTGGCAATCAACGTTATAATTTCCTGAAAAAGATCTATCCAAGAAAGAGTGTATGTTTCAATACACACGTGTAGAGCTGAATTGTCAGATATACAGGTAGAAACAATAAAATTTAATTCAGCACTAAGGGGCCGATTCACAAAGGGTCGAATAATTAATTAACCCTCAATATTCGACTGGGAATTAAAATCCTTCGACTTCGAATATCGAAGTCTAAGGATTTTAGCGCAAATAGTTTATAGTAGTAAATAGTAGATTATTCCTTCGATCGAACGATAAAATCCTTCGAATCGAACGATTCGAAGGATTTTAATCCAACGATCGAAGGAATATCCTTTGATCAAAAAAAACTTAGGAAAGCCTATGGGGAAGGTCCCCATAGGCTTTCCTAACATTGATTTCGGTAGCTTTTAGATGGCGAACTAGGGGGTTCGAAGTTTTTTCTTAAAGAGACAGTACTTCGACTATCGAATGGTCGAATAGTCGAACGATTTTTAGTTCGAATCCTTCGATTCGAAGTCGTAGTCGAAGGTCGTAGTAGCCCATTCGATGGTCGAAGTAGCCCAAAAAACACTTCGAAATTCGAAGTTTTTTTACTTCGAATCCTTCACTCCAAGCTAGTGAATCGGCCCCTAACAGTGGCCGATGTTCAGGTGCCTTTAAAGGTGCCCGATCAAAATCTTTCAGCCTGACAGATCGACGAGTCGACCGATATCCAAGTTTTCTGCCGATATCTGCCGGCTCGTCTCACACCATACACACACCGAATATCGTATGAAAATTTGTTTTGTATGATGTTATCGGTGCATCTGTGGCCTCCTTTAAAGATGTGTTGTGGAACGGCCAACCATTAATTTGCTTATTCATAAATGTATATTTGCATTCATCCACAGAGACCAGGGGAACTTTGGTGAACATTTGAATAAATAAACCCTATTATTGCTGTTGCCACAAATAATATTGAGCTTTTAAGTTATTCTTTCCGCAGCCGGGCAGACAGCAATTGTCTTACTGAGTAAGTTTGGAGCTACAATAAAGTAGATATTGCTCAGTATTATTTGTAATACATTGTTGATTTGACCAGGTTGAGGGGAATGGTTTTACAATTGTGTTGCTCTGCTGCATTAGTACTTTATAAATAAGGACCTTTACCTAAGACATAACAGAACTGCTTTTAGATAATTCATTCGGATGTTAGGGATGAGTTGTACGGACAACTGTTCTACAAAGAATTTTTTATCATCGGGACAGATTCTTCGGAAAGCTGTGAGGTAAACGACACGGAAGACTGTGGGATCCCACATGATCGGAGAACAGTTCTAATAATGGACTGACAGGACTCCACCCAAGCAGGACAGACTATAGTGAAATAGCCCACCCACAGTATTGCAGTCACGGCTCATTGCAGGAAAATTCAAATTTTACATTTAGTACAAATACAGCCTGCCGGCCACGAGTGACTATTCACCTGCACAAGACTTGTTGGACCCCTGACCAGCTGGGGAACCCTCATTACATTTGTTTTTGGAAGAATTAATAGTTTGAGGCCTTTTTAATTGCAGGGGTAACATTAATTAGACTGCTAAAGATTGTGAGTGAGGGACTGGGCTGTTAAACTTTGAGTCACCAGGTGAGGAGGGCTGAAATACGGTGATAATTGACATGTCTGAGTTTCTTTAATGTCCTGACAGACACAATCTGCCTTTGGGTTTCTATGGCATTGAAAAAAGCACACGTTGATCTTCAGAACCCTGACAATGATTCCCTTTTCTTTCTCACACTGACAAGAATGCCCTCATAAGCCTGTCCCTCCATCCCTCTCCCTCACACTGCAGCTTCCTTCCTGTACAGCCCAGAGGGGCGGAGACTCCTCCCCTTCCCTCACTCCCTGTGGCCAGAAGTTTCCAGTCAGTCACTCACCTCTCTGGGAAAGTGTGGTATCAAATATGTGCCCTCATATGTACAGCACAGATACAGAAAGCACATTCCCAGATGGAACACCAAATACAGGGTTCCTGCCATTCATAAAATGAGGGTTATCCTGAAATGACTATCACATATTATGGGCAATTTTATCAGGGGTTGGATAACCTGCCTCAGGCCTAGGGTTGCCACATTTCTGGAAAAAAATACCGGCCTTCCTATATATTTATCTTTTTTGCCTATTAATAACATTGAGATCAACCATCATTTTTACCGGCCAGGTGGCAACCTTACTCAGGCCCGGACTGGCAATCTTTGAGTTCTGGCAAATGCCAGAGGGGCTGCTGTAAGATGCCATTGACAGTCACTGTGGAGTTGGATGGTGGGGGACTGAGTGTTTGGGCCTATTTTTGAGTGCCAGTCCAGACCTGACCTGCCTGCAGGCCCGGACTGGCAATCTGTGGGTTCTGGCAAATGCCAGAGGGGCTGCTATAAGGTCCCTTAGAAAGTCAGTATTTAGTGGGCTGGTGGGGGGCTGTTTGGGCCTCTGTGTGGGCTGATTGGGCCTCTGTGTACCTGAAATGCCAGAGCCTATTTTAATTCTCAGTCCGGACCTGCCTGCCTGTATGTATTTGGAGTGTGGGTGGGAGTGCCAAGATGAAACCCACACAGACACGGACGCTTCAAAGGGCCTGACGGAAACAATGACAATTCATGACAAACAGTTGCAGGGCCATTTTAAGATAGAATGTTTACATTAAACATTGGGGGCACATTAAAACAAATTACCTCAGGGTCAGGACATTTATTGTTTTAGTTATTTATATGGTGGCGACATGCAGTGCTTTACAGCGATTATTCGTGATTCTCATCAGTCCCTGCCCCAGTAGAGCTTACAATCTAAGGTCCTCATCACATTCACACACACTATCAGGGGCCGGATAACCTGCCTGTATGTATTTGGAGTGTGGGCAGATACCAGAGTGCCAAGATGAATCCCACACAGACATGGACGCTTCAAAGGGTCTGACAGAAACAATGACAATTCATAATAAACAGTTGCAGTGCCATTTTAAGGCTTTGGTGGGCCCTGGGCAAAAATCCAATGGGCAGGCCCCTATTATCCTACTGTTAATCCATAACAAGCAATTAAGTTCCCCGGCAATGAGCGCTTCATTAACTTCAGGCATTAACTCTCCCTTTCTATCTGCCTGGTTTGCTAAAACACCTATGAAGGATTCGGAATCCTGCTGAAAAAGGCCGAATCCTGGATTCGATGTATCCATATCTGAAACAGTCGGATTTTCAGATAATTCCACTCCAGCGCAGACCACTTAAAATTCCAAATAGGATAGGGATCTCTCCCATTGACTTATATACAACCTCGGTAGGTCTGAGATGCCGGATTTCCAGATTTGGACTTTTTCCATCCTCTGAGGTTTTTTTCCACTAAAAAAATCTGATTTTATAGTTAAAAAAAAACCCCAAGGGTAAGTCCACACAGGGCGTTTTGGGGAGATTTGATCGCCTGGCGACTAATGGCCTCATTTTTGCGGCGACCAGTCTCCCCAAACACCTTCCCTGACTCTGTGCCGGCTAAAATGAAAAAACGCTGGCGCTAATCACACGCGGTGATTCGTTTTCCGAAGTCGCCCGAAGTTTCCTCGTAAAGGCGTTTGGGGAGATTGGTCGCCGCAAAACTGAAGCAATTAGTCGCCAGGCCACCAAATCTCCCCAAAATGCTCTGTGTGGCCTGACCCTAAAAGTTAACTTAAAGGTGAACCAGCCCTTTAATTATCTTACTAAAAACTGAAACGGTTACTACATCAGCATATAGAAGGACTTTACTTTTGAGCTACGTCAACACAAGCAAAGTAATATAATCCAGCTGTAGGAAGGAGGGGTTTTATTCCACTGGCTTCCAGCGCTGGTTTACATTATTGCAGGAACCCGAAAACAATGGCTCCCCCACACACACACATATACTCTCAATAGCAATAATGACTTTATGAGGCTTATTTGACCTTAATGAGGCACATCAAGAAAATCATTCGCACAAATGTTGCCGGTTGTTAAGTCCTAAAATAACATTTCTATTTGTATATAATATGTAAATATTTGAAATGAGGCTTAACCACATGGTTATGGACATTCCTTCGCTGATGGTAACTGATTTTTAAACGGTAGAGAGCAGATCCTGAGCTTTGGAAAGGAAATAATAGTAGGTCCACATGTGTACTCTTATAACACAATCTGCTTTTATAAGACCTATGATATTCCTGCTCAAGTTGCAAACTAAAATATTATAACTTTTAGTATGTTATAGAATGGCTAATTCTAAGCAACTTTTCAATTGGCCTTCATTTTTTGTACTTTTTTATTTACTTGCCTTCTTCACTGACCCCATCTAAAAAACAGATACCCTGTAAGGCTATTGCTATTGCTACTTTTGATTACTCATCTTTCTATTCAGGCCCTCTCCTATTCATATTCAGATCAATGCCTTGTTGCTAGGGTAATTTGAGCACTAGCAACCAGACGGCTGAAACTGCAACCTGTAGAGCTGCTGAATAAAAAAGCTAAATAACTCAAAAATTGCAAATAATAAAACATGAAAACCAGTTGCAAATTGTCTCAGAATATCACTTTCTACATCATACTAAATTTGTTTAAAGGCAAACAACCCCTTTAAGTCTCTATCACCATCTCACAAATGTATTCCCCTATACCAGTGATCCCCAACCAGTAGCTCGTGAGTAACATGTTGCTCTCCAACCCCTTGGATGTTGCTCTCAGTGTCCTCAAAGCAGGTGCTGAATTCCAGGCTTGGAAGTAAGTTATAATTGCATAAAAACTACATATGGTGCCAAGTAGAATCTCCTGTAGGCTGCCAATCCATATAGGGGCTACCAAATAGCCAATCACAGCCCTTATTTGGCACCCCAAGCGACTTTTTCATGCTTGTGTTGCTCCCCAACTCTTTTTACATTTGAATGTGGCTCTGCCCCCCTTTAACTGTGATCCGCATCTCTCATGTTTAGCTGGCCAAATACCTAACAAATTAAATTAACTGTAATATATTGTAGTTTACAGTGAAGGTGCGTGAGTGCGGCAGTTCTGCTATCTTACAAAATTCTATAAATTCCAGACGTATCTTAAAGTATATATAGACAGATATAAATTTCACCGTAGAGAACAACGGCTGCTTTAATAGTAAAGGTTTCAGCATGCGATGGCTCTGTAAAAAATAAAAATACAAATAGCCGACTTAAAATGTTTTGCCATGTGTTATGTATTATAGAAAATGACCCCATTTCCAATTACCCATGATGTTTCTATATAACTTGTCCTCTCCTAGATGTCGTCTTCATAAACCCACGTGGGGCACACAAGTAGTTTATTAAACATTGTTCCTTGTTTACGCTCACACAGTGGGAGCGGGTTGGGCGAAGAGGCCAGTCCAGGGCACTTATGTAAATAATAATATTAATAATAGTATCCCCCATATAAATTGAACACAGAATTACTTTCAGGCACAAGCTTTTAATGTAGGGATGCACCGAATCCAGGATTCTGTTCGGGATTCGGCTAGGATTCTGCCTTTTTCAGCAGGATTTGGCTGAATCCTTCTGCCCGGCTGAACTGAATCCGATATGCATATGCAAATTAGGGGCAGGGAGTGAAATCACATCACTTTTTGCCATAAAACAAGGAGGTAAAAATTTGGATATGCAAATTAATATGCAAATTAGGAGTCGGTTCGGTATACGCCCGAATCTTTCGTGAAAGATTCCGGGGTTCAGCCGTATCCAAAATAGTGGGATTATGTGCATCCCTAATTTGATACAATTCCCCTTTAAGACTTAATAATGAACTTCACATTACACGATTTCTGTGAACGTTACTTTTAAAATACCTGTCTTCCAAGCCTAAAGTACTGGATGTTGCAGACCCGAGAGCTGTTAAAACAAACACGGCACATGAGTTTGGCTGCACTGGAATGTTGTCAGAACATTACACTCAATTTTGCAGAAATGTTTGTATTTGAAATGTGTGTTTGGGTACATGCGGTTACATTATTCCCTTGTCTTTATTTAATACGTTAAAGGAAATTTATAATGAAAATCAAAGTGAGGAGGAAAAAAATGACTAAAATTTGAGTGACTTTGATGTCATAGGAATATCCTCTTGAAACAATAGAAGGTGAAGAAAGAAACTGATCTAGATGACAAACAGAGAGACTGGCACTTAGTCTGGCCACTCATCAAACATCAAATACCGAAATGCTGAGCATTATCTGCTCCATCGTACTGCTTATCTCATACAAGCACAGGTATTCTGCATGCCAACGATATCACTTACTTTATGTCATCACAGTCTACACACACATATATATATATATATATATATATATATATATATATATATATATATATATATATACACACACAAAAGCCATGAATTTCTTGTAATTTATATCCTTATAAACGGTGAGTTCTGATGTCATCAGTTATAAACAGTGAGTTCTGATCTGTCAGGGAGCCGGGAGCCCCCTCTGGGGAGTAGTCCGGATCTAGGAGGAAGCCCCTCACGAGGAATCAGGGTCGTGGTATCCAGGGGTAAGGCAAGAGAATAATCAAAGTCCAGGCACAGGTCAAAAGACAGGCAGAATACAAACAAAGTTCAAGGCCAGGCAGGGGGTCAATGGCAGGCAGAGAATCAGCGAAGTCCAGGTCCAGGCAAGGGGTCACAACAAGGAATCAGGCAGATAAGCAGAGGAAACAGCAAGGGAACCCAGGAATACTCAGGGAACAGAATCCTATTTTCGGGCGCCATCTTGGCGCCTCAGGCGTCCTTTTCTATTCGAATTTGGCGCCCTTGCGCCAGCGTCAGCGCGCCCGCGACCGTCGCGCCGCGCTGACGTCACGGCGCCGGCGTCGGAACTCACGTGGGTTGCCTGGGCGCCGCCATTTTGGATTCTTCGCCGCCGGGAGCGGACGCGACTCCTCGCACTCCCGGCGGTCTTGACATGATCTGTCACATGACTCTTGAAATAAAACTTGTTTATTATAATAAATAAAGTACCCCCAGTTGCAAAATATGAGGATATTAGAAGTTACCTCGGAGTTGCATGACCTGTATAAAAACACTCTGCCTTCGGCCTCATACTTTTATATGGTCATGAAACTCCTTGATAACTTATAATATCCTTATATTTTACAAGAGAGGTCACTTTATTCACTATATAATATCATATATAGACAAACAGGCCTTTTAAATTATATTACAGTAATACTTTCTGTTTTCTCTGTTTCCTCCTATTGCTCCTTATAACCCTCCCTATTACTTCTTATAAACTCTTTCTATTACTCTCCACTAAGGTTTGATCTGAAAATTCCTGCTCTAACATCTTATAATCTTTGTTTGGCCCTTATGGTGCAGAGGAATTAAGGGTCTTGGCCACAGACATTAAAAGATTTGATACAAAGAGTGAAGCTAAGCGTATTCCTGGAAGTTTTTGTGTGTTACTATATCAGAAATCCAGAAGAAATACAGGTATGGGACCTGTTATCCAGAATGCTGGGGTTTTCTGGATAATGGATCTTTCCATAATTTAGATCTCTGTACCATAAGTCTACTAGAAAATCATGTACATTACATTAAATAAATCCAATAGGCTGGTTTTGCTTCCAATAAGGATTAATTATAATTATAATCAAGTACAGGGTACTGTTTTATTATTACAGAGACAAAGGAAATCATTTTTAAAAACATTGGACTATTTGGATAAAATGGAGTCTATGGGAGATTCCGTAAATTCTGAGCTTTCTGGATAACGGGTTTCCTGATAACGGATCCCATTCCCGTATTTGATAGATTGGATTTCACATTCCGTGTCGTGGGACATTGTAAACAAACAGCAGTGTTTTTATTTCTCTGTAATAAACACAATATGTCAGCAGGGCTGCAGCAGGAAAGTGTGTAGAGCGCAGCACTCAGAAATCACTATTAAAATAAATGTATTGCTAAATGCTGGTCTAATCCGATCTCCCACTAGAGGGCGGCAAATACTGAGTTTGGGTCAATACTGAATTTAAAAGGCAATTCGGTAAGTCGGTACCTACACTGTAAGTGCGACCGTTTTCGGTTTCAAAGTGAAGCATTGAAATAAAATGTATTAATATTGATATCCATTTGTATACAGCACTGTACATAAAACCATGTAGGTACAGCCGACCCCAGCATTCTGGGCAGGTTTGGACTATATATCAAAATAGACCCTGGCATTTTAAGTACTCAGAGTGCCAAACAGTCCCCTACAGGATCAATAAACAGTGATTGTCTATGGCATTTTACAGCAGCCCATGTGGCAGCTGCCAGCAACTGCCAATCCAGGCTTGATTATGGGGGTCTGCTTACTGGTCCGCAGTCACAGGATTAAGTACTGTTAAGACATTTTTCACTTCTATTTCCAGTTTATATTTGGTTTCAAAAAAATGTTTTATGGTTGTTAAGCATAGTGGCCCTAGCAACAAGACCATACCTTGTACGTTACAAGTAAGAGTCACAAAGCAAAGGCTAGAAACAAAATGTATAAAAATTTTTTTAAAAAAAAAAGATATATTTGCTTTCTGTGATCCCTGGCAACCAGATGTCGTTTTATCTTTCACTTTGGAGATAGAGGGAAACAGAAAGAGAATTCCAAAACCACAGAAAGAAAGAAACAAGGCCAATTGCAAAACTGCTTAAATCACTTTCATCTGCAGCACATTCAATCGAAGTAAAATGCGAACGTCTCCATTTTTCCGTTTTCCGTTTTTCTTTTCTAAATTCAGGCTTTTTAAGAGGGGGGAACTTCTCAGGGAGCTGGACTTGGCATATTTGAGTTTCACTTAGTGGGAACAGTTTTGGATATTTTCAGGAAAACACATGGGCCCGTCTGATTGTTTTTAATCATTATCAGGCTCTGAGTTGGTTTGGATGAGATGTGTTACAATGACAAATGGCCTATTCTCAGAAACTCTCCATTTTTTTTTTTTTTAATTATTTGCTTTCCACTTCTGACTCTTTCAAATAGGGAAGCTACAATTTCATGGGTTATAATTATAATTTTATATTTACTTTTTATTCCTTATCTTTCGCTTTCCTTATCTTTAGGTGTCTTTTTTTCAAGCCACTGCCTGGTTGCTAGGTTACGCTGGACCCTAGCAACCTGAGAGCTGCTGAAATTCCAAACTGGAGAGATGTAGAACAATAAGCTAAATAGTTCTATAACCACAAATCATAAAAAATGAAGGCCAACCGCAAATTGTCTCGGAACGGCATTCTCTGCCTCATGCTAAAAGTAAATTTAAAGGTGAACAACCCTTTAAGGGCCTTCCTGCATGCTAGAATGTAAATCGACGGCGGGATGGCAATCTGTGCGATTCGTTTTCCGCCTCTTGAGGAAACTTCGGGCGACTTCAGAAAACGAAGCGCTCAGGCGATTTGGACTCTAGCCGGTGGGAGGCAGTTCTAGGAGATTAGTCGCCCCAAACAAGAGGCGTTTTATTGCCGGGCAACTAAATCTCGCCGAATCTGAGCGTGTCTCTGCCCTAATCATGTACCAAGAGCTTCCGTACCTATTTTGCCTTTTAATCTCTCCAGAGAAGGCATTTCAGCTGCTCCACAGACCAACCATGGCGCCATCTTTACATCACTCCAGCCAACCCATGGCATGGATGTTATAAAAATATAAAATTATAATTATAACCCTGCTCCTAAGCAAAAGTCCTGCTGATGGTGCAGTGTCTATCTGTTCAACTAGAACTCAGAGAAGCCTCTGACACCCAGAGTTCCAGAGGGTGCTGGGAGTTGTGACTCATCAACAGCTGGAGAGATTTGAAGGTTGGATTATAAACAGTGAGGCCTCATGCAGGGTATTTTCCCAAGGAGAGATGCAATTGCTTTGTGCGGTGTATAATGACATAACACTTTGTCTGCTTAATGGCAAAACCAGTGCAATCCTCTTAAAGGAACGGTACTGGTCTCAGTACCCATAAACAAGCAGCCTTTGAAAAAGGGCATCAGATTTAGTCCTTACCAATACAGGGGTAACTCAAGGGGCTCTTCCAAGAGATGGTGCTGTCAGATTCCAGTAGCTTTGCCAATGCCCCTTCTGGGCACATGGATGGGACCCGTCTCGGCTCACCTGACACTAACCCTCCTTTAGTACACCTGCACCCACTTATAACGCTACTTTTTCCAGCACCTGAACCCCAGGTGGTGTCACAGAATGGGAAGGGCCACTGATATAAACAAAGACAGGGGGGACAGCTGTGCCAGCATCTCAACCCAACACATGCACAGTCCCAGAATTCTTAGGAATAAAACGACATATTGTAGTTGCAGAACTGCATCCATGCATGTCAGTTGAACTGAAGAAGCTGCTCGGATGAGTAGTGAAACGTCTTCATTGATTACTCAGCAAGTCCAGTTGTTTTTAGATTGACCTATACTAAATGCATCCATGCACTCGTATACTATCCCTACAGTGACACGGAACATCTAATGCAGCAAATGTCATCTACTCAGTGCCATCTGCTGGTTAGGGACAGCTATGGGGAATTCTAGACATCTGTAATTTCAAATATGTTGTGTGGCTCAACCGCAGAGAAACAAAAACGGTTCCATCTGCCTGCCGGCAATGTGGCACTTTTTTTTACAAATTAAAAGTGTCCACAGCTGGGAGTTGTCAGGGCATCACGGGAGTTGGTACCTGGATTAAACTGTGTCCTGCACGGTTGTTCCCAGCATAGATTTAAACCTGAACCCTGAGACAAGTCAACCTGTTTTTCCCATTGCAACATTGGCATCCCGAGTCTGATTTCAACTGCGGCAATATATACAAGGAGTGTGTATGGTCTCCCCATGCCTACGTGGGTTCTCTCCCATGCTCAGAATACATATACAGGCAGGTTAAAATAACATAAGCAGGAGGTGAACTTGCTCCTGATGAAACTGACCCTAGAGAGTGTATGTTGTATGAATGTGATAGGGATCTGAGATTGTGCTACAGATTGTAAGCTCCTCTGGGGCAAAGACCAATGTGAATGATGAACAATCTTTAGGAAAGCGCTGCAGTAACCATGTCAGAGCTATAGACAGAAAGGATAGTGATTATAATACAAAAAGAGCCAAGGCAACAGGGGGTTGACAGGCTGGCTGGGAGTCTCTCTGTAGCAACATATGTGGGGCTGCCACTTAATGGGATCATGAGGATCAGCAGCAGCACTCATGTCTGTTGGTTTTAAGCAGCCGAGTCTACGCAGCTGTTTCTGAAACTGCAACACCCACCATCTATAAGCAGTGTCTGTCCTCAGAGCCAGGGTTTGTTGAGCATGTAATGGCAGCTCCCATTAATATAGACATGTAAATAAAAACAACCCAGGAAGATAAAGAAACCTTAAAGGGATACTGTCATGGGAATTTTTTTTTTTTTAAACACATCAGTTAATGCACTGAAGTCAGTTTCCCAGCTGCCCCCAGTCATGTGACTTGTGCTCTGATAAACTTCAGTCACTCTTTACTGCTATACTGCAAGTTGGAGTGATATCACCCCTCCCCCCCCCCAGCAGCCAAACAACAGAACAATGGGAAGGTAACCAGAAAGCAGCTCCCTAACACAAGATAACAGCTGCCTGGTAGATCTAAGAACAACACTCAATAGTAAAATCCAGGTCCCACTAAGACACATTCAGTTACAACAGCCTGCCAGAAAGCAGTTCCATCCTAAAGTGCTGGCTTTTTCTGAAAGCACATGACCTGAGATGCACCTACACACCAATATTACAACTAAATACACTTGCTGGTTCAGGAATGAAATTTTATACTGTAGAATGAATTATTTGCAGTGTAAACAGTGTCATTTAGAAATAAAAACTACACCATAAAAATCATGACAAAATCCCTTTAAATAGGGGATGTTTAACCTATAATAAGAAATATGTTTTAAATTTAATATATTGGCTGCTGATGACATGCCCTCTGCTATAGGACGTTATGTGTTCTTATCCATACTATTTTAATTTGGATGAATATTGCATCCTCTATGAAACATTTGACACATTCCAAACAGACTGCTGATTTGCCTATTCAGTGTACATGGCAGAAGTGTCCATTGCTCCTGGGCCCACGCAGCACAAGTGCCTCTCCTTCTAGCTCCTCAGCCGGCACAGGCTCCCAAAATGCCCACCGTTGGTCCCCAACCATTTACTACTTTCCGTTCTTTGTAACTCCAACCTTTATTGTGCTCATCCCACCTGCACTTGAGACACGTGCTTCTGCTGCCTACCCCTAGTTCTGGCCCTGACACTTGCACCCACGGGATTTCTGGTGCAGAGTACATTGCTCTTGGGTGCAGGGGAGCACTGCAATTTACCCCTGTAGTAGGCATGCAGTAGGTAAAGTGCTTTCTGGGGGTATCCAAGGGGGCACCCACATGCTACCCTACCCGTTATAATAAAGTGCTACTGAACCCAGGCAGCACTATTCAAAGTAAAGTGTAACTCTTTGCACTGCAGTGTGCAAAGAGATGGTGTAGCCTGTTGTGCAAAGTGCAAAAAGCACAGCCCTTTTTTTTTTGCACTTCTACACATCATCCCGGGGGCGTAACTACAGAGGAAGTAGACCCTGCGGTTTCTGGGGGGCCTTGGAGTGTAGTTAGGAGTGCTAATTAATGAGCAATTTTAATTTATCTTGGTAGGCTAGGCCAACTTATCAATACTTTGGGGCCCTAAATTGAATTTGCTGAGGGGCTATTGACATCACCCCATAAATAAATGAGGCTCCTTGTGTAAATGAAAGGAATGGGTTTTTCAGTGGCGCCAAAGCAAAACGACTCCCTGTAACTGCTGCTCCAATGGAGCCTTTAAAGGAATGGCCGAAACCTGTTTGGGATTTGCAGCTTTGTCGTAAAGATGATAATGGGAATGAACCCCGACTGTAAATGTGAACCCCCTCCTATTGGGGTTGCCAGGTAGAACCTGATTAACTCCGTACAAGGAGAAAGTCATGTTCCATCTGCTCCACATGTGAACAACTTCACAGGCCGGTGCTGATGTGGCAGACACAAGGATTTTGGGACCCACTCCAGACCCCTCTTTTTCTCCTCCCCTCCCTGTCTGCATTGTCTCCCTGCATCCTCTGGCTCTCCCTTTCTCCCCATTGCCCCCCCTTTCTCTGTCTCTTGCTGGGAGGGGCAGGCTATGGACTCCTACACATTTTGCAATTTCTAGTTGGGGGGGGGATAACACAGCTGAGCAGGAAAATAGACAAAGGAAAGAGAGAGTTTATGATTCTTTAGCTCAACGATTTTAAGTTTACAGTCTTGAAAACTACATTTCCCAGCATCCTCAGCTACCCACTGCTTTAGGCTTTTATCGCCATAGCAGGGAGAGGGTTCATTCACAAAGTACAATTGGAGAAAGGCCCAGTACCCAGGATGCTCAGCAACCCTCTGCTTTAGGTTTTATGCCAGTCTATACGGATAGCTGTATGGATATGGAATCAGATTAGTCACGTTGCATCATATGACTGTTCTCATTGTCATTGCGAGTGTCTAGAAGAGGTGCAGAAATTGCTCAGTGCAATAATCCATAGCAGCCAAGGCAGCTGTGCCCTGTGTTATTAAATGAGCAGGGACAAGAACCATAGCAGCCTGGCCAACAACCACAGACCTATGAGCTAGTTATCCGTATCCTCCAGGATAGGTTTCATTGTCTTCTATGGAACAAGACACACGTTGTTGCAGAGCTTATTAGGATCAGAGCTATTTGTCCTTATTAGGGACAAGGAACATTAGGAAACAAGCTAGTTGTTCATATCCCAGAATTTGGAAGCATAAAACTGTTTTTCGTTTATTTAAAACAAGAAAGTAATCCTTTTAAATGGCATTTAGAATAAAAGTCTAACTCAACCTGTCATAGAAGTAGAGATACATTGTTGCCTATAGTTTTCCCAGAGCCTAAGAAGAGACGGAGAAAATGAAACGAGCCAATGAAATGGCTGCATTGTATCCAGTGGGTACAGGGGGTTAAAGGAGGCCTGCGGTGCACATGGCACCAGAAGAGCTAACATGTTATTTCCTTTAAGGGATCCCTCTCTCTCTCTGTGACTCTGATCACAGGATATCCCCCATGTTGGAATTGGTCCAGAATAAACCAGCAGAGAATCTCCATAGTCTTTTTCCCCTTTGCTCCTTATACATCAGCTCTCTGAACCTTGTACTCGGCTCTCAGCACCCCGCAGCTCTGGGCTTTACAGGTGTAGCTGAACTGCATCTTCCATCATCCTCTACTGAGCCACTGTCTTTACCTCTATGGTCAGGTTTAGGGGGGCTCACGTGTGCCAGGAACCCCAAGGGGCAGAATCAATTTGATGTGAGCATGAAACGTCGCTAATTATCTGTCCAAGAGAAGCCCATTTTTAATAAAGGCTTTTTAAAGAAACTCTCCTACGTGGTGCAATGCAGAGCCCAACTGCTGTTGCTCAACTACACCTCCCAGGTTTTCCAGCACAAAAACAATCCTTTACTTGTGGTCCTGCAAGAATCAGGCGATTGGCTCCCTCTATTAGGCAATGGGATTGGTTTAGTAATATGTAACAATAGAGGAAAGAAACGCAGTGAGTGCTGGGGGCCCAGGAATGTAGTGGGGCCCAGAGGGAATACTGTTAAACATTGTGTTCCAAACATCTCTGGAGTAAACATAGGACTGGGCTTTCTGTTGCACTGTAGCAAAGTTGCATGCAGACAGACGTGTATGTACCATTTAGTTCTGATCCCATGGCCCCCGCAAAATGACATCATCTGTGTCTGGGGGCCCCAAGGTGGAAGCAGTAAATAGCTGGAAGGAGAACAGAGATGTTTGTTGGGAGGAAAGGGGACACTGGTTTATTAGTCTGGGGGCCCCTGGAATCTCTTTTCCTCCTGTTGTATAAAGGTAAATACTAAGATTCCCCTGTGTACTGTATCTTTACATCCATAGTCCTCTTCCCCAGTCTCTTCCTTTCTTTCTCTCTCTCTCTCTCTCTACGCCTACACTAGCCTGATATGTGTAATGGCTTTCATTACAGCACTCTCACTCTTTCCTTGCACTCTCTTTATGGCTTACACACATCCACTAAACAGTTATTGCAACTACTTGTTCCCTTCTCATAGCTGACACTGGGTATTCCTTCCTACCCTCTAGACCAGTGATCCCCAACTAGGGTTGCCACCTGGCCGGTATTTTGTTGCTTGATGCCAATGTTATTTATAGGGGAAAACCACAAAAATATAGAAAGTCCGATATTTTTTTCCAGAAAAGGTGGCAACCCTATCCCCAACCACTGGCTCTTGAGCAACATGATGCTCACCAACCCCTTGGATGTTGCTCCCAGTGGCCTCAAATCAAGTGCTTATTTTTTAATTGATGTAAGAGGTTATATGTCGGGGAGAGAAATGGGGCACAAGCAGTCTTGCAGATATAAAGTGGGATTATCCAGTAAAATGACCCTTTAGATGGTGATGAAACCAGAACAGAGCCAATTCCAACTGCAGGTTGGGGAATCTTGCTTTACTCTTGCTATGTATCCCTATTATACATACAGTATGTTCTTTTCTTTCTTCCAAGAAAGACTTCATCTTGGGCTACTTTCTCCATCTTGCCCTATTCCACATCTTATCCTACAGTCTTTTTTTGTCAAGAGGTGCTTTCTTGCCCTACTATCTCCATGTCTCTTCCCAGAAATGGCAAGACTACAGTTGCTGCCTGCACAATCAAGGGGTAAAATAAGTAAATATGTATTGCTTCTATACCTGCTACCTCCATGGTGCCCTGCTGGTATGTCCAATAGATATTATCGTTTTTTGGACAACTCCGGCCAGAAGTCACGGAGAAGCTCATTATTTTCATATTGGAAAAAAAAAATTTGATCAGTTATAAGGGGTCATTTACAACCTCCAATGCATTGTGCAAACTGCAAAAAAACTGGTGCATTGAGCCTTTTTTGCAATTTTCACTCTCCCTCTTGGTGTTGCATAAATGCTGCAGGTCTCTGTACTCCATTTTGGTTAAGGTCGCAACTAGGCTGTTTCCTTATTGCTTGCCCTATGTAAAGTGCTGGCCTGCACCCCCTGATTCTGTGGGTTGCACCTCACACCACCACTAGGTGCAGAAAAAGAAAGAAGCACTAAGGGAAATCCTCTTGCTCTTGCACTTCTACCCTGGCCTTTGCTAAGTGACCCCTTTGGCCTCCAGAGTTTTTCTGTGAGTTGTAGTCTAGTTGGAAGTTGAGGACCAAATGGTATCCATTGTAAAAAATCCTATGTACATTTAAAAACTGGCTTTTTCTATTTCAGGGTATGTAGACCCCAAAACCAATACCCTTTGCCCTGCTCTAATACACTTAATTCACAAAACTGGCAGCTGTTGTCCCTGACATAATAAAAATTGCATGGCCCCTACTGTGCACCTGGGTCCCGTTCCAATGTTTGGAATGCAAGGCTGATGCTGTCCTGCAGCAAAGGAGCATTCAGTTAAGGAAGGGCGGAGTGAGCAAATTTAGCTAGTGGCAGGGCAGGAATGGGTGGTTCTACAGATGTTGGAGTTGGATACAGCGTGGAATCTGGATTCATTCCAAATCCAAGGAAAATGTGAGGCTGCTGCATCATTCAGTAAAAATGTTGGGTTAATAACCCAATTGGGTTATTAACAACCACCAGAAGTGGAGTCCCATATTCATGGCTGCCGGCATCTCTTCCACATATTTATATGCTGGTTATTGGCCTGTAACCTCCATGCCAGGTGACTGTGAGATTTGCCACTTTTAAAACCCTGTATAAACTCAAGACTACATAAGGAGGGATTTATTAACACAGATGGTCAAATGCACCAGTTCATTTCCCAATACAATTAGCCAAGAACTAGAAATGTGTTTTCTGCCATGGTTATAAGCCTGTGCAACTAGCAGATCTGAAATGGGTGTGAGTTGCAGTTCAACAGATATGTGTATATGCCTATATACATATTTACATCATGCGCTTTTTTTCAGAAGACCTGGATGTGATATATCCCCCCCATGGAGAAGAGGCTTATGCCGTGTTACTGTGGGATCCCCTGAGAGCTGACTAAGCAAACAATTGCCTTACTGCATCGGAATGCCTTGCTACTCGCCTTCATGTCATAACGAATGCACAGGAAACCTTTACATAAAACACTAGTCATTTAAGAGTACAGTTTTTCCTTTTGGAGGATCTAGGTGTTGAAACGGGTATATAAGACATTACGCATGTCCAGGACTGTCCTTATGGGGCCAGGGGTCAAACGTTCTGTGTGGAGCACTCCAAACGTGGTTGAACTGTATCTACCAGTATCCTCTGAGACCCTTTTGCCCTGAACAGTGGAGAGTTTCTAGCCTTACTACAGATTTACAAAGGGCATCTATTGTCCATTGGCTATTCTACAACAGCAGAAGGCAATTTCCACATTTTTGCCGCATAGGGACCAATGGCTAACCCGCTGAACAAAGCATTGACTGCATTAATCAGCACTCCATCGAAGAGGGGCAGGGGGGAGGCATGTAGGTGACCCTCTCTCACTGTAAGGGGTAGAGCCCAGTAGCAACACAAGCTGGAGGCTTCAGCAGGCCTAGTAGGAAAGTACTTGAAGGTCCCTGGCTGACCTGGGTAGTGCAGATTCAGATTCATACAATATGGTCATCCATGCTTAGACTAATTATAAGGAGATTGGACTGTTTAGCCCATACATTGCACAATCTGCTGGCAGAACTGGAATATTCAGAAGAATGTTCTTGAGGTGCCACCAGAACTCAGAGACTCAGTCACAGCAGGGTAAGATCAGGGTGGTAGCAGGACTCAGCACAACAGATATAAACCTATGGTCCTTACGTTACTTTTGAACAACTCCCAGCACTCCTGACTGCATTTATTTTGCCACAGTTTGGACAACAATGATAGAAAAATGTAATGTTGCTATCGTGTCCTACTATACTTGCTGTAGTCTTCCTACTGCTTGTTTCCCAGTAGGAACCAACACACTCAAGGCTCAGAGATGTTGCTCTTCTTTGGTTCACCTAATGACATCTCTGAATGTGTCTCCATAGACACTGCACTATCTAAGACTCCATTTTGTTTTAAAACAGTTTTGTTTTAGGCAGGTTTTTTTTAATGAAAGCACCCCAAAAATATCTAACAAAGATTGCCCCACATCTCGCCTTATATGGCCTTCAGGCTTCCCTTCCATGAGTACGTAGGATAGTAAGTAGAAATTCTCCCCCTGATCCAACTTCTGCGTCCCCCAGATACTGCTAAGAGCACCCTCTAGAGCAGGGGTCCCCAATCTTTTTTACCCATGAGCAACATTCAAGTGTAATTCTCCCCCTGATCCAACTTCTCCGTCCCCCAGATACTGCTCAGAGCACCCTCTAGAGCAGGGGTCCCCAAACTTTTTTTTACCCTTGAGCCACATTCAAATGTAAAATAATGTTGGAAAGCAACATAAGCATGCAAAAAGTTCCTGGGGCTTCCAAATAAGGGCTGTGATTGGGTATTGGTAGCTTCTATGTGGATTTGTACCAAACAGGAGTCTCTGTTTGGCAGTGCACATGGTTTTTATGAAACTAAACCTTGCCTTTAAACCAAGAATTCAAAAATAAGCACCTGCTTTGAGGCAACTGGGAGCAACATCCAAGGAGTTGGTGAGCAACATGTTGCTTATGAGCCACTGGTTGGGGATCAGTGCTCTAGAGGGACCAGACCTATAGTTTGGAAACCACTGCCCTATGGTATAAGAAGGCCAAACTTCATATCCATGACCTGCAGTTTGTGTCAATCTGGGAACAAATTGGTTTCCAGACTGGAGCTATTAAATAAAAGATGGAATTAATTGGCTTTCCCAGAAGCCCAGGGCCCTACATGACTCACCCTCTTATTTTGGTCCAGCATTGCAGCCTATCCCAAATGCAGTGCAGACTCCCTTGTACTGTACATGTGGCCGTGGCTGGTTCCCATATTATACTATTATACATATAATCAAGTCCATATGACTTCCAGATCAATTGTATTGGGCCCTGGGTCTGTCATGGATGAAAGGAGTCAGCATATTTAAAGGAAACCAGTCTGCAGGCTCTGCACCCCCTCTGCGTTCCCCGGCAAGCATTTGGTTATTATATTTATATTTCTCCTTATGTGGCACTGCTAATTATACAAAAAGCTCCCCACAGGCTTATTCAAGCACAGACTCTTTCTACTTAACAGATTATGTTTAGGAGATGTAAGCCCATTCATATCTGCCATGCTGTGAGTTTACTGGCAACATACAGACCCATGGAAAGGAGAGGGTTATATACAATTGTTTATTTTCTACTGAACACCTATAATACACAATTTCCACAGTTATTGATTACAGTGTAATAATGGAAAGCCAAGACTGTACAGTAATCTCCTTGCAGTGCGCAACTATAAAGAGAGCAGAGTTTTATTTTCCTTGGTATATACAGAAAGGAGCCAGTGTTACAGGGCCTACTCTGTAGTAGTACAGAAGGCTTAGCTGTGGATTTGATTTGATGCTTAAAGGGGTGGTTCACCTTAAAGTCAACTTTTAGTATGTTATGGGATGGCTAATTCTAAGCAACTTTTCAAATGGCTTTGATTTTTATTTTTTTTATATTTTTTTCATTATTTGTCTTCTTCCTCTGACCCATTGCAGCTTTCAAACAGGGATCACTGACCCCATCTAAAAAAATAAAATGCTCTGTAAGGATACAAATTTATTGTTATTGTTACTTTTTATCACTCATCTTTCTATTCAGGTCATCTCCTGTTCATATTCCAGTCTCTCATTCAAAACAGTCCATGGTTGCTAGGGAAATTTGGACCCTAGCAACCAGATGGCTGAAATTGCAAATGGTAGAACTGATGAACAAAAAGCTAAATAACTCAAAACCCACAAATTATAAAAAAAATGTAAACCGAGTGCAAATTGTCTCAGAATATCACTCTCTACATCATACTAACAGTTAATTTAAAGGTGAACAACCCCATTAAATGTTTAAGCAATGTAAATGTGAACAAGGCCCTGATACCTGATAGAATACACCATCAAGTATTTAGAATTTAGTTAATTCTTAACCAGGTCACTATTTCTGATATCTCAGATCCACTTTTGTCGGGTTCATTAAAAAAAATTCTGCGTTTCACAATTTGTCTTACGAGTTTATACATCGGTTGGTGGTCACACGATGGAGATCAGCTTTCATAGTGCTACATAGAATAAATAACCAAATACTGCAACTTTTTGTGTCCCTGTCAGTAGTTCCTGTAACTCAGTTAGATTAATGGGTATTTACGGCCTTTGTCTTTGGCCTTCCAAACTCTCAGGCCAATAGAATTTACTTGAATGTGCCAAACCCCACAGATATTGTTATGAGTCCAAGGAAATATTTAAAGGGGAGACTGTGGATTAAGAACAGCAGAGTTCCCTTGAGTGGATCTGTTGAGGAACAAAATCATTTAAATGTTTTTTTGGTTTTACATAGGTCCTGGGAGTTGTAGTCCCAAAAGAGCTGGTACTTTGCAGGTTTATAGGCACAGAACTGCTCAGTGATTTCTCATTTTTAATTTACAGTAGGGGGTACATTATCCCTTATAATACATGAGTGATACTCAGAGTTCCCTGTATAACTCATCCTGCAGCCTTGTGTCTTTATATGGTCACAGAACAACCCCTCAGTGACTTCTGATATCCTTATCATTTACAGTAGGGGGTACGTTATCCCTTATAATACATGAGTGATACTCAGAGTTCCCTGTATAACTCAGCCTGCAGCCTTGTGCCTTTATATGGTCACAGAACAACCCCTCAGTGACTTCTAATATCCTTATCATTTACAGTAGGGGGTACATTATCCCTTATAATACATGAGTGATACTCAGAGTTCCCTGTATAACTCAGCCTGCAGCCTTGTGCCTTTATATGGTCACAGAACAACCCCTCAGTGACTTCCAATATCCTTATCATTTACAGTAGGGGGTACATTATCCCTTATAATACATGAGTGATACTCAGAGTTCCCTGTATAACTCAGCCTGTAGCCTTGTGCCTTTATATGGTCACAGAACAACCCCTCAGTGACTTCTAATATCCTTATCATTTACAGTAGGGGGTACTCAGTGTGATTATCACTTACAAATGCAAAAAGGATGATGCCAAGAGTGGAAGTCCATGTTACATCCTGCAGTGTTTCATATATAGGTAGGGTTTGCCACCCGGCCGGTATTTCATCGGCCTAGCCGGGAAAATACCAGCCAAGGCCAGGGTGGTAATACAAATTTACTGTCAATTTATTAGCTGGTAAATTTGTAATCCTTATTGTTATGCCCCTGGCCTGCCTTAGATTCGCCTCTCTCCCCTACTGACCTAATCCAAGGCTGCAGTCCTTCCTGGTCGAAACTCAGTGACTCCACCCTGAAAAACCATAACCCCGCCCCCAGAATGGCACAGTCCCGCCCCTCTCTGGTCCGCCCCCAGCCTCCACATCACCAGCCGGTAGGGCCAAATCGAAAAGGTGGCAGCCCTATATATAGGTAAAATACATTTATATACATTTACCTGATGTTCAGCTGTTTTTGGGGCTAAATGGGAGTTTTAAAGAGACAGAGCACAAGAAGGCTGCAATTCTTTAAATGGAGGCCCAGGAGACCTAGTGTTCTTGGGGCTTGTCGCATTTGGTAGAGGGGGCTTAATATTCTACATGTTTAATACAGCTGTGACCTCTGGTCCCTCTTATTTTCCACAAGTTCAGTCGGGTTATTTAATGAGTAGGATTCATTGGTAATATTTGGAAATATTTGTGTTGCAGTGACAACAGATAGCGGCATAGAACATTTAGGGCTCATAAAAGCAATGTGATGAATGTGTAAACAAATGAGCTCACGCAGAGCGTCACACCAGTGTTTCTCAAAGAATTCCATAAGTGCCGGGCCCATGCCTACCCTGAGGCAGATTGGCTGGGGCTGTTTATATGGTCACATACACAGATACAGACTGGGCTGTTCTATTTCCCTGGGATTTGCCCAGATCTGGACTGGGATTCAAAATAGGCCCCATTTCAGGTACACAGAGGCCCAAACAACCTCCTACCAGTCCACTAAATAGTGACTATGTCTATGGCATCTTACAGCAACCCCTCTGGCATTTGCCAGAACCCGCAGATTGCCAGTCCAATTTGCAGGGGTGACTTACAGCAAACTACCCCCAGGCCCCTACCCCTGCCCTTTCTCATGGCTATTGCAGCAGTTGCTTAACTAGATGTTACTGGGCCCTGCAGCAGATTTAGTTTTACCAATATATGTGGAAATTGCTCATTAATTAGGTCCTCATGGGGCCCCTTATACCTCCTCGGCCCCCTGCAGCCACAGGGTCTGCTTCCTCTGTAGTTACACCCCTGTATGCTGATGTTCTTCATTCCTACCTTTCCCTGCCTACATGTACCTGTCTCTTGCCTCTCCTTTCCTCGTGTTTATACAGGATCCCACGTATCTACATTTCTCTCATTCTCAGCCCTCCATCCCCCCATCTGTTTCTCTGGGATAGTGTCATGTTTTCTCCACATTTTAATTTTCTGCTGTTTGTCTGACTTACATTTTCCACAGTCCCTGCCAAAGCCGCTCGCTTACCTCTAAGATTCAGCCATACATTAGGGCCAGCGCTCTGTGTTAACCCTAAATGCTCGTGCATGCATCCTGCTGGCCTCATTTGGTATCACAGCAGGCCTGAGAGAACAAAGAGACGGTGAAATAGACCTCCAGAAAGAATGCCCTGGGAGCATTGCTGGGGGTCCTGATGTCTGGCTACAAATAGAATCCTTCATCCATGTATCGCCTGCAGAGCACAGCATGAGCAACATTGAGATGTAAAAAGTGTTGGTGAGCAACACAAGCATGAAAAAAGTCCCTGGGGTGCCAAATAAGGGCTATGATTGGCCATTTAGTAGACCCTACGTGGACCGTCAACCTACAGGAGGCAGTACAACTGTTTTTTATACAACCAACACTTGCCTCCAAGCCTGGAATTCAAAAATAAGCACCTGCTTTGAGGCTCCTGAAAGTAACATCGGAGGGGTTGGCAAGCATTTAACCATAGATACAATAAATGAGATTAAGAGGCCTCTGATAACAAGTGTTAGTCCTACTGAATAACAGTGGCCATTAATGGGCTGAAAACACAAAGTATCTGAACAACCAGCCCATGCAGTATTCAGGGAAGTCGTTAGATCCTTGCAGCATTCAAGCAAGCACTTAGATCCATGCAGCATTCAAGCAAGCAATTAGATCCATGCAGCATTCAAGCAAGCACTTAGATCCATGCAGCATTCAAGCAAGATGTTAGATCCATGCAGCATTCAAGCACTTAGATCCATGCAGCATTCAAGCAAGCATTTAGATCCATGCAGCATTCAAGCAAGATGTTAGATCCATGCAGCATTCAAGCAAGCACTTAGATCCATGCAGCATTCAAGCAAGCTGTTAGATCCATGCAGCATTCAAGCAAGCACTTAGATCCATGCAGCATTCAAGCAAGCAATTAGATCCATGCAGCGTTCAAGCAAGCTGTTAGATCCATGCAGCATTCAAGCAAGCACTTAGATCCATGCAGCATTCAAGCAAGCAGTTAGATCCATGCAACATTCAAGCAAACAGTTGGATCCATGGAGCATTCAAATACAAGAGGTCCACTGTACTCAACTCATTATCATTTTATTTAAGACAGAGATATTTTGTGCATACGTAGTTGGAATTGTCCATATATTGCAATATATGGACAAACAATCCCTGTTTTGTTTCAAGGGTAAGGCATTTTTCAGTAGCAGTAGCACAAAATGTCTCTGTCTTAAATATATTGATAATGGGTTGAGTGCAGAGGACTGTTGTATTTGTCTATATGTAGCCTCATTGCACCCCTGCCTAATGGTTTTAAAAATTAGTGGTGAGCACAACTTTCCCTTGTTTGCCATGAAGCATTCAAGCCAGTGTTGGACTGGGTCGGAGGGACACTGGGAAAAACCTGATGGGCCCAGATCCCCGGTGGGCCCCAAGCCCCCAGTCTGACCCTGATTCAAGCAAGCAGTTATATCCATGCAGCATTGAAGCAAGCAGTTATATCCATGCAGCATTCAAGCAAGCAGTTGAATTCATGCAGCATTCAAGCAGGATGTTAGATCCATTCCCCCCCCCTTTAGCTTTTCTGTGCCGGAGTGAGTTGAGGGGCCCTGCATCACTAGTGCAGAGAATGAAATTTCATCTCTTTAAATTACCAGAAGTTTTTTGCTGCGACTAGTAACTTATTGTTGAGGCGAGTTTATCAACTTTGCCCTGAGAGCTGCTTTGCTAACTGACCCCTAGTGATTATTGAAGTGAGAGTCTGTCAGACATGGGCCGATGTGCTAGAAACAGTAAGACCGTTTTTTTCTGAGGCAAACTGAAGAGAGCGCCAAATGGGGGGTTTGTGATCTTCCTACAGTACAGGGCTGGAGGTCTGCAAGCCTGATGCGCTAATTGAAGGGCTTCACTAACATCTTTGCATCAGGATTGTATTATTATTAGAATTTAGTGCCAAGGAGTGGGATAGTGCATGATCCACTCGCTGCTGCACAACACTGCAACTAATAACTTGCTGGTAATTTTAGGAGCAAAAGCTTGCACTCGATGGCTGTGTCTTTTTTTTGCCCTCAACTGCTATATAACTATGTAAAAGTATGTATGCAGTATATAATTAGTAGGATATCCTTGCTTTCTTTCCAACTGCTAACCAACCGATCATTGTGGTCTGGACTCATGGAGCCATGATTTCCAGTTTGAGCAGGTGCCATAAAAGCTATTTCTGCAGGATCCCTCAGCTAGCGCGCCCATCCAGTGCATGAAAGAGGTGCGCAGCAGAATCCATGCTATATTAGCAAATACGATGGGGAAGCTGTTTTCTTTTTGCACTCTTCGGAAAGTCTCCTAGAAAGATACAAATTAGATATTGCTTTCCTTTTCCTATAGTGTGTGTAACTTATGTAGCAGCGCTCACTGTGTGTATTTTCACACTGCGTGGCCCAAGCAAAGTGAACGCACACCCTGAAGCACACACACTGTGCAGGATGTATTAATATCAATATTTCTCTTTGATACATACAGTCCAGCTGTTCCTGTGCCTGGTGTACAATTGCCTTATGTGCACGGCATCGCTCACTATTAACTCTCTCCTGAATTCTTCCTCTGGCGAACAAGTCCTAACAAAGAGCATATGTACGAAGTCTTTCACTGTCAGACAGACACGCACTAACACACTAGGACCTGATCACAACCACTTGTGCGTCCCTTGCAACGTGTACTTAAAATTCTGCATCCATGCAGTGTTACAGACTCAGGGAAATTATAATGCCCAGCAGGGCTGCCATTAGAAATCACGGGGCCCCGCACATCCCAGCCCGCAAGCCCCACCCCAGATCCCGCCAACTCCACCCCACAGTTAAAAGACCACACAGACAGCAGTGCTAAAAAAGGTAACCCCCCACACACAAGTTATAAAAAAACTATTTATGGTCAGGGCCCCCTAATAAGTTAAAAAAAACATAAAAGGTTTTTTAATAAAAATTGGTGATTAAAAAAAATAATTGGTGACCAGGGCTCCCCAAAGGTTAAAAAAAAAAAACATTGGTGCCAGGGCACCCCTTACAAGTTAAAAAAAAATTGGGGCCCCAGAAAATATTTTTTAAAAAAACAGGAGCCTATAGATTATTAAAATGATACATTGGTGGCCAGGGGATTAAACAAAAATAAAAAAACACACTTTGGTTTTCAGTAGAATTGAACTCGTGGCTTCAGGACTTCAATTTCTTGAATTGACTTCAGGTCTTTTCACCGCTTCAGAACTTCAATTTCGGCTGTTTTCGTGACTTCGGGTCTTTTTGCCACTTCAGGACTTCAATTTCGGCTGTTTTCGTGACTTCGAGTCTTTTTGAAGCTTCTGCTGTTTGGCACTTCCGCATTTTGGCTGTTCCGGACTTCGGGAGAAGCGGCGCGCCTTCAGCGCTGTCAAGGGGGTCCGGCTGTGCTGCACTTTTTAAAATAGCCAGGCCCCCCTTGAGAGCCCCTTGAGGCCCGGGCCCGGTACAGCAGTACCCCCTGTGCCCCCCCTGATGGCGGCCCTGATGCCCAGTTATATGGTTCTTCTCATTGCTTTAAATAAGAGGACTGTCATGCCCTCATACTAGCCATATAACTAAAAGTATGTGGACACCCATTCTAATTTTTGGAACTGGCTCATTAAGCCTCATTGATCATTGCAGGCCCAGGTGACACTATATCACACAAGGCTAATCTTGACAATCCCATGTTTTCTGCTTTGGGGAAGGTCCTATCCTGTTTCAGCACAATGATGCCCATGTACTGCCCAAAGCCTTGACCTCAACCCATATGAACCCAACTAGGTTACATGGCTGGGCTTGTAGTTATAATTCCAATACATTCAACATTGAGATGGTTGAAGTGAAAGCCAGCCAAGTCACCCAGCATCAACGCCCACTCTCTATTACATATGAATGAAAGTAAATCCCACCAACAATGTTCCAACATCTTGAGGAAAGCCTTCCCAGAACAGCAAAGAGAAGTACAACTTTGGGAATGGGATGGACAGTCTCGCGTCCACATATTTTTTGGTATATATTGTCCTTCTCAAATCCTTCAGCAAGATAATCAAGCACGATTTATGAAAACAGTGTTTGGATTAACCATAAAATAGGTGAGGTTTGTGGAAGTGGATGTGGCATGGGAATAACTGGGTGTGTCTTAGGTGGATCTCAGGCATGGCCTGGAGCTCAGGCTATGAGTTGATCTTGATGTAGTGAACCATCATGCTGCCCAGGTTTTGCCATGATGCCATCTAATTGCACAATATGCTTTATGATCTAAACAGAGCCATCATTTAATGTTGTAATAAAGACACCTGTTGGGTCAAGGGTAGAAGCAAGTGAATAGCACTTTTTTGTGTTCATTTTGCATATGATTTGTCACATACATGTATTTACTTTCCTATTCTTATAGCACGCACTGTTATCCATAAACAGAAACACACATATACACAGCAACACAAAGAGCTGGCTGACTCTCCACTAGCATTCCTAAAGCCCAACTCATCTGGATTTGCCATAAAAGGACATACAGACCCAGGCCTGCAGTATACTCGGATTCCTCCGATTAACCCTGTACACGTATCTGCACACAGTTATGTACACAGTCTCAGATACTAGCAGTGACCTGTACATATAAGCATACACATCCATACAAATTTGTCATGCAGAAAACACACAGATCTGTTGACATACACAGAACGTAGGGTTTTTTGGGCAACTGAACACATGTAATTCTACTTTTTGGCCTTAAGTGGGTGTACATGTGTACTACATGCAAATACATATTTATTTTCTGATCACCAAACAGGGTACAACCCATGCACTGATACAAATTGTTTGCAGGTGCACCTTAAATGGCACCTACTGCAGTAATGGAAACATCCTACGTATGAATTTCAAGAGGTTTTTAGCCATACCCATGTCACTCAGAATCACCAGACCATGCCTCAGGCATGTTCTCTTGCACCCTGACCATGGAATATACCCAAAGCTTGGCTATAAATATAGGAGACTAAAAAAATAGAAGGTTTCCTTGTGTTACACCAAATCATCCTCTATGGAATGAGAGGTTTGAGCTATAAGATCCTTAAGTATTCAGTTAAGTTTGAGATAGGTCAATTGGGCATCTTTGCATTCTATTGTAGGTGAAGAACTCATTGTAGTTTAATATTACTCCATATTAGCAGAGAGATAGTTATGTATACCTGCCCAAAAAGTCCTTAATCTGGAATCCCGTTGGCTTACAGCTAATACCACGAATAAGGGGTAGAATTCAGGGTTTTTTGAATGGCAAACCAAAATGCAACAACCCTCTCTTTGCTGCAGTAGCTAACTTACAATTGCTCAGTAGCTATGAAACCGCACTCTCCTGATCAAAAATAATGGCAACGGTTCGACAGTAAGAGGTTATGCCGCAGTTAAGAGAGCGATCATGGAGTAAAAAACATATGGGTTGCAAACATTGCTTTAAAGTCTCCAAAAATTGTTTTTACTGTGACATCATTGAAAGATAGATTAGATAGATAGACTATTTATAGAGGTGTTTTAGGAGAAATCTGTATCCACGGCATGGAATCTCTGCAGTTGAGGGAGGTATTGAGATTCATGGATGGATAGACGCAGGATATATGTTGGTTCTGGGTGCAGAATAAATTAAACAAGAACATATATCTTTATTCAATTCCAGATTATATATATAGAGGTGTTTTCAGGAGAAATATGTGTCCATGATCTTGCCTGTTGCTCGTCTGCATCATTAGCTGGAGGTTAATGCAAGCTATTACAATTCTGACACCAGCAAGTTCCAACACGAGCATTCATCAAGGTGAAAGTGATCACTCCATCTATGCATCTAGCTTCAAGGCTAAGCACGGGGAAGACCTTATGCAAAACATTATCACCATACCGTGAATGTAAACATGTAGGGTCAAGGAAGGATGAGATCTTCAAAGCCCTGGGCATTATTATTGCATATACCATATAGAATAGGTTTAGAGTGTGTTTCACATTTAAAAGTTAGATCTGTCAGTGTAGGGTCTTCAGCTGGTTTATTACCTGGCCAGGTAATAACCCTGCTGAGGACCCTACACTGACCAGGTTCCTCAACTAAGTGGGCTCACCAAGAATCACCTGATCAAAACAACCAACTGTGTTGTAGTTGCACTGGATTTTTCCTCTGTGCTGCTTACACTAAATTTTGACTTAACACTGAGGTTTTATCTAAAGTAGACAGCTGGAAGCTGCAATTGCAGGGGTATCATTACTGGATTATTTGGAGGTGTCAGACTGCACAGGTGAATGCAATTTTTTCACTTTTAGTCAATGGCCATCATTAATTCCTCAGCCTTTTGCCTTTATGGGTGAGGGTTCTTCTTTTGGGTAAGCTTTCTAGAAATGGCCATCTGGGTGTCATTATATTAACAGGAGAGTGTCTTCGATCAAATGTTCCGCAGCACTGTACAACAGATATAATATATACAGAAAGATACCTCCTTTAAAGGGAATTATATCTCTCAGATAAGTGAAAACAATGCAGCAAACCTTGCAACTGTTGAAGGTTCCAGGAGTGTAGAAGACAATCAGGGTACTGAAGTTTCAATGCATGCACTCAGTAGAGTTTATCTTTGCAGGCCATAAAAATAATTTTCCAGAAACAACTAGAATTTTCTAGTTGTACTAATTTGCTAAAACACATTAAAGGTAATTCTCTAATATACTAAAAGTAAACTTAAATGTAAACTACTCCTTTAGAAAGAGGCAATAACTCATGGGCTCCTGTATGTATTGGTATAGTGTGTCTATTGCATTGGTATATGCAATACATATCATTTTACCTTAGGGCTTTAGTTGTACTTTAGCGCTCTATATTATAGTGCAAAAGTATTTGTAGCTGTCAGAGCAATTTTAACATTTCCAGCCGTGAATGCGGTGATTTCTTATAAGCGCCTAATCACCTAATTAACTCATTTCCTATTAGTCCCTTCATATTTCCTCTCTATGGTGGTGACTGTTTACATAGTTAAATAGTCAATTGGGTTGAAAAAAGACAAAGTCCATCAAGTTCAACCCCTCCAAATGAAAACCCAGCCCCATACACACACCCCTCCCTACTTTTAATTAAATTCTATATACCCATACCTATACTAACTATAGAGATTAGTATCACAATAGCCTTTGATATTATGTCTGTTTACAGCTCTTGGAATGTTAGAATTTTACTACAATGCGGTGTTACTCTTAAATGCAATGTGTTCAATACTCTCCCCATAATTTATCATTTGCACAATCCCGATGATATAGAAATTCCTAAAGAGAAAGTTATTTTTAATAGTTCTCATTCCTGGATTGCTGGATGGGAGCAATAAAACTGAATGTATTTCCATTGAATTGCATGTGCATTAAATATACATGTACAATACATACATCCCCTTGTAGTATTAAAGTGTTCTTGAGTACTACGTTGCAGCATTATCCTGGCAGGTCAGGTATAGGCTAAAGGGAATATATCAAATATGCACAGGTGGGGTTCCAAGGTACAAGTCTAAACACAGAGTGTACCTATGGGAGGAGGAACAATGATGGATGTCTGACATGTGCATGCATTAGCTCGGCTGTAGCCCACAGCAGAGTAGGCTTCTCTATGTAGCTGTAAGAGAGCGATAGAGAGAGAGCGATAGAGAGAGAGCGAGAGAGTGATTGAGAGAGAGAGAGAGAGAGAGAGAGAGAGAGAGAGAGAGAGAGAGAGAGAAGGATGTAATTAGAACAAGATAAGTCATTTTCCTGAGGGTCAGTTTAGATGGCAAAAAAGATGAATATCGGAAAGGTGCACATATAGAAGGAACAATAAAAACAAAAAAGGAGATTGTGAATACAATAGAAACTAAGGCCAACTGTCATAGAACCAATTACAAGTATATGGTTCTGGATTTATTCTATTTTTGCATGTAGATCACTAGTTTGAAATCTGGCTGCCAGGTCTTAAGGAGAATCCCTAAACATACATGGAAACCCCTAGTCTGGGACAAGATGGGTTATCAAAAGGCCGAAACAGGGTGTCTTTATTCATTATTGAAAAAAGGGACCCTAGGAAAGAGAAGGAGCAAGATCTGGATTATATTGATGTTGAAAAGAAATGCAATGGACCTTTAGTTAGGCTGAAAATAAAGTCACTAGGGCTAGGCTATTACTTTTAATCTGTTTAGTCATGGTTAACCAATTACTTTTAAAGCACTTCCAAGTTCTTACGCGCACAATCAATACACAGTTCACGTATAAACTTCAGTATAATAAGCTGCTTCTTATCTCACAGCCTAACAGGCTGCAGCTGGGGGAAGGGTGGGGTTTGTTTAAATCGAGGCTTCTTGGAGGACTGCCGATGTATTTTTACCATTACTATAAGAACAGGAAGTAGAATGTGATTTTACTTGCAATTTCAGATTTGTATTGCAGGAAAACACGGGACACTTGTTATAGGAATATGACACCATGCTGGTTGCTGTTGGTAAATACTCAGTACTGAGTCTTGATACAATGGATTTTCCAGCTTTCTATAGCTGAACTGCAGCTGCAGCCCATGCAGTAAGAACATGGACATCCACTATGCATTTTAAAGGCTGCATATGGCAACAAGATCCATGATAAAATGGTAATAGAACTTGGGCAATAAAACATCCTCAGCGCAGAATCCATATGCTTCCCTAGCTTGGCTTGCTATATTTATAAACGAAACTCTTTTGACACAGAAAATGCTTCCGTCATAACATGTACAGTGTTATAGATGTTAAAAAAAAACATGGTAATAAGAAGCAGGTTTGTACATTAGACCCGTGGAGACAGTAAAAAATTTATAGTTGTTCTGAAAACATGGGGATAAAAAAGTTGTGCTATGTATTAAGCTGTGTGTCTGCTTGGGACAGATTGGTAGGATCTCATGGATGTGTATTATGTGTATTATGGCACAGCTTTGACACAGACAGTAACAGTCAAAATGTAATTCTATCCTTCTCTCTACCTTGAAGAACCAGAAGGCCTTCATAGAAAACCATAGGCCTCAAAAATCATCGAAGGGCATGGATCAGCATTGAGCCATGCTTTATGGCTGAGATTCTAATGTAAGACAACAGTTATAGTTCCAATCTGTATTTGTCATCACATCACAATCTGATTTTAAGCCCATAACAGCAGACATGTTGGCATGCTGTCCCTGTATGTAAGCCCTAAAACCTTTAAAAAGATTTTGCTAATGAAATTTATATAATAATTACACATTCTCTGTGGTTTAAAAGTTTATTTGCAAATACAACTGCTACTGAAAGCAATATCTGTCTGCCCTGTCCTCTGCCCTATTGGTCCTGAATTGTAAAGCCAAATGATTAACAGAAAGGGGCAGCAGCATACCTCCCAACATTTTGGAAGTAAAAAGAGGGACAAAAAAATTTTTTCCGCATGTAGCGCAGCAATTTTTTGGCCACACCCCTTTCTGTGGCCACACCCCCCAATTACCATGTTTGTTTTACAAAATTTGGCAGGTTATGAAAGTTTGAAAATGTTTCTCCTTATCTAAACTGTGTTTTTGTGTCTCAAAATTGTTACAAAGTATCTTATTTGCACCTGTTAGCTGTTCTGGGCTCTCTGCTAAAAGCCAATTAAGTGAGAAACTTTGTATCTTTTTCTGGCTGTTCAGTGCAGAGAAAAGAGGGACTTTCCAGTACAAATGAGGGACTGCGGGTTGAGCTGTCAAAAGAGGGACTGTCCCTCCGAAAAAGTGACAGTTGGGAGGTATGCAGCAGGGCAGAAAAAATACTGTTGCATTTCAAATTCAGTTGCAATAACATACAAATTAGTTAAAAAACACTGAACATTTATAATCAATGTATAATGCAAAGTTGCTTAGAATTAAATTTTCTTTCATTGGGCCAAAGTATATTTAAGGTTTACATCCACTCTAACATTGTCCTGTAAAACATAATTTTGCACTGATAGGAGTTTCTATGAATCTGGTGCTAGAGCACTAAGGAGCTCAAAAGTGCAACCTTAGTGCTAATTCTAAATGCACTTGTGTCCAGAGAATAGAAACCTGGCGGGTAATGCAAAGCACTGCGCTGGTAGGTGCAATACAGCCCTGCTCTTTTGCAGCCTGTGCCCACTGGTGCTCCCTAAGTTGTGAGTCTGGATGACATGCAAGTTAAGGTGGGTGGGGTGGGTGCAAAATGTAGGATACTTACCTGCCTCCCCACATTTACCCTCTGAAAGCATGCATTGCTGTATTCATGGGGTAACGCAGGTCTCTGCGCCCCAGTTTGGAGCACAGAGCCCTGCAGAAATTTAGAGAAGAGCAGGTTAGGAATTGGGGCTTATTTAGTAAAATGCAAATTTAACTCATAATATTAATAAAAAAAAAGCTCAACCAAACTCCCAAGCCCGATTTTAGCTTTTTTATTAATAAAAAAAACTTGATTTAATCATTGTGAAAAAACAATAAAATTTAGTAAAATGCTTTTTCCCGAATTTTCCCGAAAAGTCGGATTTTCAGGCTAAACCCAGCAATAACTAAACCCACAATAACTTCAAATTGGGATAGGTGTCTCTCCCATTGACTTATACAGGAGATGGCCCATATTCGGATCCGGGCTTTTTGCAACATGGGGGTGTAATATATAGTAAATTGAGTTTTTGTCCTCTAAAAAATCAAGTTTTCAAGTGAAAAAACTTTTTTTTGAGATTTCAAAACTTGACCTTTAATAAATAACTCCCTAAGTGTGTAAACATGGATTGCACCTGTTTTTTGCATTTTATATCCTGTCCTGAGCCCTAAGTCATTTTATTGATGGACAAGAAGGTTACTATATGTGGAAGAGCTTATTGTTGAATCTTTGTGGAGTAAGGGAAAGGTCCGTGATTAATGTTTTGCTAGTGAGATGGAATCCTCTCTATCCTCTGTGTTGTAGGAAAAAAGGCAGGGACAAGCTAGAACCTGAAAAAGCCTTCAGGCCATCAGAGAGCTGTCCTCGTGGCTCTGAGAATGAAGTGAGGGAAAGGGGGAGGTATGCACTCAAATTGGGCAAATATTAAGCATTTTTGTACTCCTTGGCCTGAGGATGGATAACAGAGAATTTCCAGTAGCTTAAAAGAGCACCACAGCTTTTTTTTTCTCTCTTTGCCAAGGTGGCCGGAACTCTTGACACAGGGAGCATATGAGAAGTTCATATCTCAAGGCTGTTTCCAGAGGCTGTTTTCTATAGGGTTCCTGTATTTAGGGATCTTGTAGGAAACTAAAATAAAAACACTGTAATTAGCACCTTGACTCTGCAAACTGAGCATGCTCAAGCCCTAGCCCTGGAGGTTTAAGCTGAAAACAAGAAGTCTGATACAGAAGCCCATGAGTACACAATAGTAGGAAAGAAATGCTGTGTTTATTTTGACAGAGGACTCAGAGCAACATTACTTTGAGGGTTTACTGGTGTATTTATATAGACCTTTCTGATAAGGCTTATTTAGTTTTCACCTTTCCTTCTCCTTTAATAGGCAAAAAAGATAAATATATAGGAAGGCCGGGATTTTTTTTCCAGAAAAGGTGTCAACCTCCCAAGAGAAATAAAATGTTATTGGTGTCCGTCTTCACTTGGGGACTGGACTCAAAGCCCTACACCCCTGGCTGAGCGTATGTATCCCACCTCTCTGTAGGTGATTACCATAACCCCATTCCCTACCCCTCTGTAGGATTTACGTGACCCCTCCACAGCCAAATCTAACTCTTGCCTGAGCAAGTTGCCTACATGTGCATGGGTAAATATCAAAGGGATCACCAACTGCTAAGAAAAAAGGAATTAAGAAAAAAAGATCAATTAAACATGTGGTGTATGTTTCTTGCCAGCTGTGCGGCGGCCATTTTGTTTGTTTACATTCTAAACAGCACCAGCAGTTGTTGAGAGAAATTCAGAAATATGAAGGAACAGCTGAAAGTAGCACAGGCAGTTAAATTCTATGACGGTTTTGATAAGAATAAAACAGGGGCGACTGGTGTTTCAGGGAATCTTTATATCTGTTAACAATTCAGGGTCCTTTTATGAGGAGCAGAGTGGAAAAAGATGTTCTAGCAGCGTCTCAGGCGATCATGTGTTTGCTGCACATGTTTATAGAGCGAATTAAAATAGGCTTTGGACGGCTCTCACTTGGGAAGGGAGCCTTGGAATCCTAGTCAGGGACTAAGGAGGAAGGAGTGATGATTTATGGGTACCCAGAATCCCCTTGGAGTCTTTCACTTCCTCAGACTCCATTAACAGCCAGAAGGAGATGTGAGGGATTCATGTGGGCTGAATATAGCAAATCACAAAGCACAGCGGCAGTTTTTATTCACCTCTCAGGCGTTCTCACTGCGATGTCCATATATTTTCAGTCAAAAGGAAAGCCAAAAAAGAATAGTTTGCTCCAGCAAGACAGGAGCACATGGCCCTTTGGCCATAACGTGATATATATATAATTGCATATACAAATAGTATCGCAATATATAGACATGGAGGTGCAGCTTTTTATCCAAATATATTTTTGGAAATAAATACAGTGTCTTTTCATTACATTACAGCATTGTACAAAGTACTAAGTAAGTACTTGCATGCTTCTTCCATTCTGTTTGACACCTCCTATACAAAGGCCTGGATTTGTGGATAGGCCACCAAGGCCCGGGCCTAGGGAGGCAGGATTTTAGGGGGCGGCATGGTGACCAACCACAGGCACATTGGTTAAAAAATACTGGGGATGTGCAGGAGATACAATCATTTTTTAACTTTCGTGTGCGCCAATCCCCATTGCTCTGCTTCCGATAATGAAAATTTGCACAAATAAAGGGGAGGAAACAGGGGCGACGAACGGCAGTGGGCCTAGGGGCGGCTGCTATGTAAATCCGGCCCTGCCCATACCTCAGGGCAACATGACTGAGGGCAACATACCCCAGCACCTACACTTTAATGAAACCCTTTGACAGACACAGTCCATACATCATCGCATTTGTGCCAAAGACTCTGCCCCAGGCACACAAAAGAAAAAAATCCCTCTACAAGTAAGATTTTTACTTGATTTGTACCAGCCAGTATGCCAATCAGCAGGGTTCTCCAGTATTGTGTCGGACTGGGCCTCATGAGAGAACCTGACCTGAGCCAGTCTTAATTACATGTAGACACTGCTACTTATGTTGGAAATAATGGCTGATGAGAATTACCCTAGTCTGAGGCCCACTCGAAGATCCATTTGTTGTCAGAATGGACATTTTAAACCCACATTACAGTGCAACTTCCAGTACCCCACTTTAATGTTGTTGGGGACTGTTGGGAGCCCTAGTCCTTCAATATCTGAAGAGGTTCAGGCTGCACAATGATGTAATACATTTTACAAATTAATATTCATTATTTACATATTGCAGACACATTCATGCAGCAAATTATATATAATATCAATATGCCCGGTCAATGGGTGAAACAACTTGTGAAGCATTTGATATAGCGAATAATTTATGCTTTGGCTTTGGACAGGTGATCTGGTGCACTTGCAAATGTTGAGCAATGTCCTTGTTCCTGCACCAAGGGACCCTTAAAGAAGACACAAGGGTATGCCACGTCTAGAAGGCAGATACAGCAGTTAGTTTCAAGTAAGGGTTGCATGCATGACTTGTATAGTTGGAGGACACTAGAAGTTAAGACTTTGGCAACTGAACATTAAACTTGATGAATTGTTTTTCAATCTCAGTTACTATGTTTTGATAACTGTACCCATGCCCAGAGGCATTAGGCATTTTGCCCCCTTTTTTTTTTTAAAACCGATGCAGCCTCTACCACATCTCTTGGAATGCCATTCAATGAATCCACCACTCTTACATTTCTCTCTCTCTCTGTATATCCTAAAGCTTCATGTTCTTTCCCTGAACATTACGCACGTCCTTGGTTTCATCCCTCCCCTCCTGCCCACATGTTGTATCACAGCTGTAATCTATAAAGCAGGACTCTGTAGCCAGAATTCCTATGATGTGGAATCTGGGTAACCTCCCCCCCCCCACCCTCCCCGATCTCCCTGCTGGCGGCTGGAGCAGTGACATATTATTACTTCTCCATATGTAGAAGGGGTCAGACAGACTCATGGCTGAGCACAAGAAAGTTGTGTGTTAAGTTGGGGTAGGGCTGTGCAATCACTTGCACTTTTATAAATAAGGGAAGTGTATCCTGCTGTTCTGGGAAGAAAGGAAGCCTAACGAATGTGACATGTACATTATACCCTGTTGTGTACAACACTAGCACTTGTAGCTTTGTACAGTATCCACATGCTGTTTCTTTGGGCACCCCAGGATTCAGTTGGCAGAAGAAAGAAAATAATGACAGCTCCTATAGTTGTCCAGAAACAAAAGTAAAATAACAGCCTGTACCTGAATATACATTTCAAGCCTCTTCCCTCATGTGCAGATTTGGAGGTCCAACCTGCAAATCCACCCACGAGCAACCTCGGGACCACCCTGTGGTCACTGGGTCTGCTCCCTATAGTTACTTCAGTGGAGAAATGTAATTAAACTAACAAATTTTGCTCCAGGTCTATGAACCATAACACCCAGTCAGATGTTTGCTTTAAAAGAGGTGGCCAGAAAATAGCTTATAGGTTGCTTTGGGTTACTAGACCTGCTACAAACTTTAATGCTATCTGTTATACACCAGGCACACAGCAGTTTAAATACAGTGAGACAAACAGACAAAATAACTTAAACAATAAGTTAGACCCCTGGAAGGAGTTAAATGTTCTCTATCTAAATTTAGTCATCCTTAATTCCAATCCTGTACACCCCTACCTCTAAGTGTCTGTTCCTCCCAGTCCCTTCTCCTTTTCTTTCATCTATTACATTTGTTTGACCAACTCTTTAACCCTCCTATTCACGAGATCTCTCCTATATACAAGATCTTCTCTTCATTTTGCCATTTGCCTTCTTGGCCTGATCTATTCTTTCCCTGTGTTCTTCTCTCTTTCTCTATTTTTTTGTCTCTTTCCATTCTCCTCCCTCATTCCCCCCATTTCTCCCCCTCCTCAACCCCTTCTGTCTATAACTCATTTCTCCCTCAATGTTTCTCCCCCTTCTCTCTCCTCTCCTAAAGGATCTGGAAAGTCAGACACAGTGGAAAATGTGATGTTAAACCCTTAGTATTTAAGCACTTCCACAGCCTTGTTGGAGCCCTGTCTTCCCCCTATAGCTGGTCTTTCTGACCAGGGACCACATAGCAGAGTCTTCTGCAGGAGGGGGGAGGTTGGTCGTAGTGGGATTTTCCTGTTGTTGGAGAACAACCTCCAGCACCATCCAGCAGATTAAGTTGTAGCTGGTAGGAAATTGAACAAATGGTCATACCTGATGTAGAAGAACAATAAGAAATGATGCCAATAACATGAGAATATGATATAAGAACCAATCACAGGTTTGATTTCTCAAGGACCTTTTACAGATGAAGACTGACCTGTCTGAGGGCCAAAAGTTCATTATGTGGCTCTAAAAGCATCCAAATCTTTGGCAACTAACCAATCCTATCCTCTAATACGCAGCATGACCATTCACTAGAGAAAGGGGAACTAAACTCTGACCTTTTGGACACAGGATAGCTGAGAATGCTGGGAATAATATTTTAGTTAGCTAAAACTTAACTGTCTTTGCTTACTCGGTAGTCTAAATACTGCAGAGGGCTTCTCTAGAAGGTAAATGGCTAAAAGTATCCAGACACTTTTTTAGAAAAAAGTAGCCGAAGACTTAATGTAATGATATCTCCAGTTGGAGCACACACTTCTGAGTTCCTTACTGTCTCAGGAAGAAATGTTAGCAACAAACACTATTATGGGTGTTTCGTGGTGATTACAGGAAATGTGCAATTCCAAGTGTTGGCTTGAGTGGTGTACAGGTCACACCATTGGACTTTGCCTGGGTTTGGCACGTGCCAGGAGAACCCTATAACAACAAGATAAATGGGGAAACTACATATATTTAAACAAATTAACCAGTATTCTCGGGGGCCCAGATACATTGACCCTGTGCTTTTAGTTAAGGAAATGATCCGAATACACAAAAAGTGGCAGGTTAGTGATCTGAAGTCTTAAAAATTTAACATTTCTCAAGCTTTGGGTCGCTTTACCAACAAATGCTCTGAAGAGCATCAGTGCAGTTGCACATAGCGCCAAGAAAAGGAAAGAACTGGGTTTCCAGTTGGAAACCCAGTTCTTTCCTTTACCTACACTATATTGATTTTTTGTTTTCTTGGTGTCTATCCCTAAGCTTGCAGCGCTGGTATCTCTTCGCATGAAGGAAAGGTTTTTTATTGTGGTTGATCTGAGGGAGAACAGATCTTTTACCGGCAAAGGGAGTGAACTGCAGAACCTTTGGATTTTATTTTATTTCTCACAGCTGGAATATTACTTGTGTCATGGCCTTAAGGCATAACCATTCTTACAACTGGTTCTAATTGAACATCTACAAGCTGCCCTGCAGAACAAGAGGAAACCCAGGTTTAACATTCACTGTTTGGCTGCTATAATGTCTTTATGTGATTCTCGACCAATAGCAAAGATTGATTCCGAATTCATTTCCCTGCAATTGCATCCTAAAATGAAACCTCATGCCTTGGTTAAAATGTATCCATTAATTTAAATGATTTCATAATTTAAGGCTACTGGATTTGGAGGGAGATACAGCAGGTCTAGGATGCTGAAGAATTGCAACACCAGACAGGCAAGTTGTGTCTATCCAGGGAAGTAGCTGAGCCGAGCAATCATTTAGTAGGATGGAATGGATGCCTCAAGATCTTCCATGGTTGACATCTAGGTATATTGGTATCTTCACAATCTTCTTTACAGAATAAAAGCTGTAGAGCCATCTATAATTATGTTTAGGCCCAGGAAAAATAATACTTCCTGTGGCAGCATTATTTAAATAAAATAAAGCTTTATCCTTCCCTGGGTGGGTTTTTCACTATTGTCAGGAGTTGGTTAAAACCTCCCCCACCAGACCTTTACCGTACAGCAACTACCTGAACCATCAAGATACAATTTTGGGGAGCATTATTTCACTTTTCCCCAGTCTTTTTGTCTACAACGTAAGGCCTCATTATTGGGGTATCTGGTGTGGTGGCCCTAATTTTCAAATCCCTAAAGAGGTCTCTAGCATTACCAATCAACCATTTGGCTCTCTTCCGTCATTTGCAAGTCAAGAACAGATGGAATCTGTACATGGACTAGTTTGAACAACAAAATCTTTATAGTGACATGACCTTAAGGACATACAATCTATTTCCCTTCTATGTACCGAAACTGTGCATCAGCCGTTTAAACTCATAGGGTCACAAGTTGCTGATTGGTCTACTGCCTATATAACCTGTATGGGTGCAGACTGGACATCCCTACAGGGAAGTACAATGGCTAACAGTGCAAAACACAGACACACTAATACAGATATATAGACAAAATACAAAAAAACACTCTAAACCCTCTCTCCTGCTGCAAACTAAGTTCTCCCTGATGCATACTGAGAGCAAGAGGGTGTGCCAATGGTTATTGCAAAGAGTAATTTCCCATATCCCATGAGTATCTCAAATAAGTAATGGCCTCGTTCTCCCTTCTCTAGGTAAATAAACAGAGCAGTGCACATCTGTATCTTGTTAGCACAACATCTGGCAGAGCGCAGCGCAGGTGCTGGTTGCCAAGTGGGACTCAAGAACTCCTCAGAGGTAAGGTAGGAACTACCATTTATCCTCATACCTGTGAACTAGTGGAGCAGAGATTTGGCTGGTGTATTAGAGTGCCATTAGATTGGACCCACTAAGAATGACTTTAGTAGTAAGTCATTGTTTTGTAAAAGAGGTGAATTTCAACACTCATGTTCTTCAGAGATGCCTTAATATTGCAGAGCAAGCACCCCAAAGGCTGACCTCAATGTCCATTGCCTTGAGAGCCCTGTAGCTTAATAACCCCTGAATAAGAGTTAATGATTATTATTATCCTTCTTGTTATAATACTATGTAGCTCTTAACAGATATTATCATTCACACAGAGCCAGACTGGGGTACCCGGGGGGCCTTTGGGTACCCCAGTCCGACTGGGGGCAACTGGCTTGCGGTTGTGACTGGGGCATCTGGCTTGTGGGTAGGTGGCGGGGCCCTTGGTGGGCCAATCCAACTCTGCATTCACACCAGTCCCAACCCATGTAAGTCCCTACAGAGGTTTATATAAACTCTTGGAAAAAAGACTTAACTTACAACACCGACATTGAAACTTGCTTTCCTGTTAGAAAAATTGGAAAGTTTTAGCACAATATTAATTATTCTTTAGCAAGAAACAACCTTAGCAGTGTGGGAGTTGAGTGGTCTTCATTGGCTGATGGCTTCTTGCCTATGTTTTGGAAGTTTTACAGTACAAAAAACATGTCAGGTCTAATGGTTTGGCATGAGGAATGTGAGAATTACAAAGACCTAGAGAGAAGCTTTTTCATACTGTGGGTTGACCTCCCTTAGATGGTCCAGCCTGAAAGGCATTTTAGAGAAAGAATTGAGTGGTTTGCCTGTTGGCCTGTTAGCCCAGCTTGAAGGTTAAGTAGGGTGAGATCTGCAGTGGACAATTATTATTAAGTGTTAGGTGTTATTGGGGCTATAAACGAATGGAAGAAATTTCAGAGCAAACGTTTGACTTGAACTATATAAGTTTGAAATCTGCTGACCTACAGGACAAGATATTGACTTGATCCCACTGCCAGAAGCCAATGTTTTTCATGCTAGTACAAGTTTTATATTTGGGACCTTCTGATATATACTGAATGTACTGTACATTTTCATGTCATGATCAATGATGTGATCCCTTGAAGGCTGCCATGATCAGTGTACACAAAGCAGTAATGGCATACAGTTCTACAAAAGAGGAGACCTATGTGCAAATATCTCTTCAAATATAGGGGTACAGTACTTGGTATGTGTCAGGGTTACTGTTGAGACACAAAGTCCCTGAAACTTGCATCCTGCCCCCGACTATAATTTCATGGTTAAGCATTATGTTAAGTCCTTCTTCAATATTTGTTCCCTGGGATCTCCTCTGTAGACTAATCCCAGCCCTGCTCTTTTGCCTTCTAGAAATAGGTCCTATAATGAGCACTGGTTTGAGAATGAATGGCAAGGCTGGTCCGGTAACCCAGAATAGCCTGGGTGTGGTCAGGTTGTGGCTTAAGATTTTACAGTGTGCCGTGAATATGTTTCTGGAAAAGAAAACAACAGGGCGAATGGTGAAAGCAGAACATGGTACTGTGTGTATATGTGGTGTGTGTGTGTGTCCATGTCTGTGTGTCCTAGTGTGAGCATTTGTATGTGTATATATCACACAAATATATTCAATCGAGCAATCAGATAAGAAAAGCATGAAGCAGCAATTCTTCAGCAACAAAAAATGATTAAAACAAGATTTTGAATACATTTTGGGACTGTGAAACTAATTCAATGACAATCTGAGCCTCCTGAGAAAAAATCCTTTGGAGTTTTGAAATCTTATAAATTCTGCTGGCTCAGTGCCCACAAATCTACTGTTCCTTTTCCAGGGTTTTATAAAAACATTTAACAAAAGTGGCAAAAAAAAAAATACCAGAGTGCAGATCAGAACAGTCATTCCCCTTTATGCCGTGTAGACCATTTTAGACCAGTGAGAACATAGGGGAAAAAAATAAAAACATTTTAGTATATTACACCAGAGCCTTGAATATCCTAATAAATTGTGCTTATAATGGTGCTTAGTGATGTCATCAGCTATTACTGTCACATGACTGAGAGAAACTTGTGTATAGGTATGGGACCTGTTATCCAGAATGCTCAGGACCTGAGATTTTCCAGATAACGGATCTTTCCTAATTTTGATCTATATACCTTAAGTCTACTAGAAAATCACGTAAACATTAAATAAACCCAACAGGCTGGTTTTGCCTCCAATAAGGATTAATTATATCTTAGTTGGGATCAAGTTTTATTATTAGTTCACACGAGGAGATTGGGGGAGATTTTCTCACCTGGCGACTAATCGTCTCTTCTTCACATCCGCTATAATAAAAAGTCGCCTGCGCTAAAGCACACGCGTCACTGCATTTTCCGAAGTCGCCCAAAGTTTCCTCATGAAGCAACTTCGGAAAACACAGCACCGTGTGTGCTTTAGCGCAGGCGACTTTTTATTATAGCGGATGGGAAGACACGCAAAGGCAGTTCGGGGAGATTGTCGCCCAGAAGAAGAGGCGATTAGTCGTCAGGCGACAAATTTCCGCCAATTTCTCCTCGTGGGAACTAACCCTTACAGAGAAAAAGGAAATCAGTTTTAAAAATTTTGATTATTTGGAAAATGGAGTTTTTCTCTATTTTCTATCTTTTCTGTAATTCTGAGCTTTCTGGATAACCGCTTCCTGGATAACGGATGCCATTCCGGTATTATAAAAAAAAATAATGTACCTTAGAGTTCCATGACCTGTATAAAAGCACTTGGTCATCCGTCTCATGTTCATGGAACTCCTCTTTGTCTTAATCCTTATATTTTATAATAGGGGGTAAATTATTCCTTATATTAAGATTTCAGTTCATCTGACTGGGGTTATTTCAGTTTATCTAAAGAATCAATGATTGGTAACTAATGTGTGCTTAACAAATATTCTCAAATAATTGTTTTCTCTTTCCACATTTGTCAGCATTTTTATATATTACAGGGTTGGGATCCATTACCCGGAAACCCGTTATCCAGAAAGCTCCGAATTACGGGAAGGCCGTCTCCCATAGACTCCATTTTAATGAAATAATTAACATTTTTAAAAATAATTTCCTTTTTCTGTGTAATAATAAAACAATAGCTTGTAACAAAGATATAATTAATCCTTATTGGAGGCAAAACCAGTGTTTTTGGTTTATTTAATGATTTTTTAGTAGAGCTGTGGTATCCAAATTATAGAAAGATCCCTTATCCAGAAAACAGCATTCTGGATAACAGGTTCCATACCTTTACAGAAGAGCTGGATTCCTATTTCCATTGAGTATATGAAGGATTATAAATCCATATTCTTCCCACTCTCTGCACAGAGTGAGGGCTAGGCTTGTGCAACAGGTGAGTGTCCGATTTCTTTTCTTTTCTCCCTGTCAGAGGGAAGCTTCAGAGAGAACCCAGCAGTGAATGGGTTTAACTCGCCTCAGGAGAATTCCTCATTCATGTCAATTGCTCCTGTTCTTTTCTGCCTCTCCAGTGACATAAGAACCAACAGCTCCTGAAATGCTCTTGTCCTGTACTCAGAATATTTGCCCACGTCACATGTCTCAGAACAAAATCTGATAACAGTCAGGCTACACCAGCCATACCCTTTAGGCTTTCCTTGGCACCATTTACTGGGTTTCCTGAATTCTCCTCCAGTAGCCATTTCCACTTCTCCTGGGAGGCTGAGCCATGTATCTACTACCTCTACCAGAAAACAGCACTTTGTGTTATTGCTCATAAATCTCCAGCCTTCCTGCTTAAGGATCTTCAAATATAGGCATTCCTCACAATGCTTTTGAAATTCCTTGAATATTTGGCATTTATTATGTATCACCATTTTGACTCTTTGATAGGTGTCGTTTAATGTGGGGTTAATTAAGGGATTACGTTTATCCCAAATATTCTTATCCTGCTTTCCTAGCGCTGAGTACTTTTCTATTACTAAATATTTATATTTGATTTAACATGTTGGATTTTAAAATTGCAGGGGTGTTGTTTCACTTGCCTTGCTGAGCATTCATCTTATAGTTATTCTAAAGGCTCGGAATCCTGCAGTGATGTAAACAATAGGTTTCAGATAGGATCTCGGACAGCTGTGGTCTGAACACTTAGTTAGTTACACAGATAGCTGCACTCTCGGCCATAAGGCAGGGCAGAACTGCTGTTTTGTACCAGAAAGGAAGGACACTTTACCATGTGTATGATAGATGATAGATGATAGATAGATAGATAGATAGATAGATAGATTGATTGATTGATTGATTGAGAGAAAGAGAGAGAGAGAGAGAGAGAGAGAGAGAGAGAGAGAGAGAGAGAGAGATAGATAGATAGATAGATAGATAGATAGATAGATAGATAGATAGATAGATAGATAGATAGATAGATAGATAGATAGAGATAGATGATAGATATAGAGAGAGATAGATAGATAGATAGATAGATAGATAGATAGATAGATAGATAGATAGATAGATAGATAGATAGATAGATAGATAGATAGATAGATAGATAGATAGATAGATAGATAGATAGATAGATAGATAGATAGATAGATATAGAGATAGATAGATAGATAGATAGATAGATAGATAGATAGATAGATAGATAGATAGATAGATAGATGATAGATAGATAGATAGATAGATAGATAGATAGATAGATAGATAGATAGATAGATAGATAGAGATAGATGATAGATAGATAGATATAGATAGATGATAGATATAGAGAGAGATAGATAGATAGATAGATAGATAGATAGATAGATAGATATAGAGATAGATAGATAGATAGATAGATAGATAGATAGATAGATAGATAGATAGATAGATAGATACATGACACTGTAGATAGATGATAGATATATAAATAGATACATGATATATAGATATATTATATAATTATATAGATACAGAGAGAGAGAATAGATAGACAGAGAGAGAGAGATAGATAGATAGATAGATAGATAGATAGATAGATAGATAGATAGATAGATAAATATATTATATATAGCTAGAATGATAAATAGATAGTTAGAGAAATGATAGATAGATAGATAGATAGATAGATAGATAGATAGATAGATACATTGTATATAAATAGATAGATAGATAGATAGATAGATAGATAGATAGATAGATAGATAGATAGATACATTGTATGTAAATAGATAGATATATTATATAAAGATAGAATGGTAAATAGATAGATAGAGAAAGAAAAATAGAAAGTTGATAGATAGATAGATAGATAGATACATTATATAAAGATAGAATGATGAACAGATAGATAATAGATAGATAAATGGATAGATAGAGAACAGAAAGACATTTAGAACATTTCCCTGTTCTTCCCCACACAGAGCGGTTCCAAGTGCTGAGGTGGCAACGTCTGTTTTCTGCTTCTACATATAGAAAAAAAATGCATTCTTTTCTTTTCTGTCATGCTTCAGAAATTAAAGACACATCTCTGGGCTGGACAGCTTCCAGGCCTGAAAAAAAATCCAGGGAAAATGATGGTGCAACGTGGATGTGTGTGTGTGTGTGGGGCTGGACCCAGTTCTGGATGGGATTCTCTGGACAGTTCTGTGCTTCTGATAACACTTTGTATATCTCATAACCCCAAGTGGGAGCCCCCCACCCCCCCATCCAACGTGTCAGAGACACAGGAACTATCTATCTATCTATCTATCTATCTATCTATCTATTTATTTCTCTATCTATCTATCTATCTCTGTATCTATCTATCTATCTATCTATCTATCTATCTATCTATCTATCTATCTGTCTATCTATCTATTTCACTCTCTATCCATTATCTATTTATCTATCCATAGGGAACCTTAATCTATTCATCAATCTGTTTATATATCTATATTTCTATGTATTATATGCAGCATTTTCTTTCTCTTTCTTTTTCTTTCTTTCTTTCTTTTTTTCTTACTTTCTATTGGACTTGTTCGAAATAGTTATTTTTCAGCCAAAAAGGCCACTTTATTGAGTGGACTACACAAATTAGGGTTTGGATTCAATTCGGTATTGGTTTTAATCATTTATGGAGGATTTGGTGTTTGGCAGAACCAACATATTGGATTCAGTGCCTCACTCCTATGTCTATATTTTTGGCAACCTATAAGATATTAGTGCTAATTAGATGATTTAGGGGCCTATCTATCTATCTATCTATTATTTATCTATTTATAAATCTACTTCACTCTCTCTATCTATTATCTATCTATCTGTCGATCTATCCATAGGGAACCTTATTCTATTCATCAATCTGTTTATATATCTAAATATCTATGTATTATATGCAGAATTTTCTTTTTCTTTCTTTCTTTCTTTCTTTCTTTCTTTCTTTCTTTCTTTCTTTCTTTCTTTCTTTCTTTCTTTCTTTCTTTCTCTCTTTCTTTCTTTCTTTCTTTCTTTCTTTCTTTCTTTCTTTCTTTCTTTCTTTCTCTCTTTCTTTCTTTCTTTCTTTCTTTCAATTTGACTTGTTCTAAATAGTTATTTCTTCAGCCAAAAAGGCCACTTTATTGAGTGGATTGAGCTCAAACATGACTACACAAATTAGGGTTTGGATTCAGTTTGGTATTGGTTTTAATTATCCATGGAGGATTTGGTGTTTGGCAGAACCAACATATTGGATTCAGTGCCTCACTCTTATCTCTATTATACACAGTGCAAGTGCAATATTTTTGGCATTATTTTTGGTTTTATTATTTTAAAACCTCTATGCTATCATTGTAGCAAACCCTCTGTATCTCTCTGCCTCCCATTCCATAGAAATATGTATGTGTGCAGCTTTATACGGCCTCTGTGCCCAACACTGTGGGCAGGTGGTTCGGACCAAGTCATATTTGTAAGAAAACACTTGCTGTATATGTCAATAACTTCCTGGCACCACACTCCTTGAGAAAAAATGTTTCCATTTAGGCTTTATTGGGATCTGCCTTTGTGTCACAGGGTTAATTAATGTTCCTTGTAGCACATACTAAAATGCTTTCTGATAAAAATGTATGCGTGCCCATATTATTGTGGGGGCACTGGATCATGTGACTTTGCTTCTTCCGGGTGACAAGTGCCCCATAGAACATCCCAACTGGTCAACCAGTGGATAAGACTATCAGTTCAATTTTTTTTCCCTAAAGAAAACTAAGGATATAATAAAAGTTTACACCAGGTGTAGTAACCCATAGCAACCACCTATTGGTTCAAACTGATCAGTAAATAGTACCTGCTGATTGGTTGCTATGGGTTGTGTCATTGCATTAACTTCCAGGACACCCATATGAATATCACATTTCAGGCTTGTGGCCCACCACTTGAAAGTGAGATGCAGATCAATTCATTTTATGGGTAGGCGCTACTGGTGATTAGCTGGTGAGTTTTGTATTGAGGTGGTAACCCAAAATCATTACATCTTTTCAACCTGAGTTGAAAAGTATCCACAGTTGCCTCTCCAAGGTGAATTTATTGGGATATAACAAATGTAAACCTCTGAGCTACCAGAGGAACCAGAGCTAGACATGTTCCATCACAAGAGATCATTCCTAGCCATCCATAGTCGCCATTTATGTCTGTTGTCTCATTTGGGGTTGCCACCTCACCCCTTTAAGACCAAGCAAACCACAGGTGGTTTGGCCATTCTAAAATAAGATTCAATGCAGACTATACTGTGGATTTCAGAGTGGGAAACTTGCTGTTAACTTGACCTTACCTGCTTACAATCTACTGTTCGTAGGACACCACTTGTATTTTGACCCTAATCCCACAAACACAAAAATTTGCATTCAAATAAACTAAATTTTTTTTCATTTTTTATCATATATTTTTTTTTAAAAAACCCCACCTATATGTATTTATTTATCTGAAATGGATCTTAATTCTATATCATTGTCCCTGATTTAAATACAGTCCAGGAGCCACCGTGCCAAAGTTTGCTAAACATATACTGTTGTGTATAATTGCCGCTTGCAGATTTCCAAATTACATATTTCATATATCATTCGCATCCTCCAACGTGGCTTTTAAAACAGAAACAAATATGGATTATTGCCAAAGCAGAGAGAGAAAGGAATAATTTCATAGTGTGCTGCTCTATTTTCATTGGATTTTAAAGTTTTAATTATCTCAATAAACGGATTTAATAAATATAAAGATATATAGAAAGATTTTAATAAAAAAAATGTTATCAAAAATGAAATGCAATTTCAATGCAATTGAATTTTCCACAAACCGATTCGGGATTTTCAATTAAACTTTTATATTTTCATCAAACATTTACTGTATTAGCCAAGAATCCTCTCTGTGTTTCTAATTAATAATTCTTTTTGTATTGTTTTTTATTACTATTTGGATATTAAAACACACCTTTCTGTAGGTTTTTTTTCTGTTGAAAATGCCCTGAATTTAAAATGTCAGCACCCTAGGAATTAGGAGGGGATTCACTTTCTTCTCTAGAAGCCTAGGAATGAGTCACTAGAACGTAACGGACATAAAAATCGTTGCCTTAAAACATTTTAAGCTGTCGGTATATATATAAATATATATATAAAGTCTATGTCCAACAGCAGGGAAACTCTAGGAAAATTCAGGGAAGTTTTATGACAATGAGGAATGTCTTCGCTTATGGTCTGCACAAAGTGATCTGAGAGCGTTGAGAACTCTTCTGTACAGGGAGGGGCTGGCTTTGTTTAAGGCAATTTTTTTTTTTCTTTGCTCCTCGGCTCTGTATGAGTTTTAGAATTGGTTGAAGGGCTGGACCAGTGTTGTTCCAGCCTTAAAAAAAGAGGGAGAGAGAGAGAAAAAAAAAAGATCTAAGGACCCCACCTCTCTGGAGTGGTAAAAATGGATATAAAAGGGCATCCCATCCAGCTGGGACACAGTAGGAAGTTTCTGCTGGGGTCTGCACTGGGATATATACCACTAAACCTACCCCTGTATGACTAGGAACTGAGAAGAAACCAGAAAGGGCCACAGAGAGTCTACATGTCTATATAGACATGTTCAGCTTTGTGGATACACGGACTCTGCTACTTATAGCAGCAACAATCCTAGTAGCAAGATGTCAAGGAGAAGATGACGGTATGTAGACCTCCTTTTGTGTAAGAAACTAGCTTAGTCCTACCTGACTTATTTGGACAGCGATTCTGGCTTAGATATGGCCAGATGACAATTGGCCTAAGGCTAAAAACATAGATTGGATCTCCCATAAAGCATGAAAGTTCTTGATGCCTTTGGTACATGGATGGTTCCTAGGGCTTGTATTGATTGATTGTTGACTCTCGTTGCTTCTGTTGGGTGTTGGATATCTGCATATGGTTGTATTGGTTGTGCATGCTGCTAGTTTTTAATAAGGATGGTAGGTACTGCAGAATGTTGGTAGGGGATGAAGATAGAATTGGAAGGAGGAGGTTAAGAAAGAGGAATGGGATGCATAACCCCCCCCCCCCCGCCATGCATAATTTATATCTACCTGTTTTCCATAAAACCTATTATTTCATTGTTGCATTGGGAAACTCTGGTTACACAGTGGGTGCAGTGTTCATGTGGATTTCATTACAATCTGCTAAAGCCATCAGGTGGGGGTGGCTGGAGGGGGGGGGGGTTGAATAATAAAATACTAAGTGGTGATTCATAGGGAAAATGTTTAAGAACCTCCAGATTAAAAAAAATGTCTAGACATAATTTATGAACTCCAAGCTTTGAGATGCTCACTTAACATATTGGTCCATTTGAGCTCTACATCACTGCCACCTGGCGGCCACTAGTGAACCTGCAGTTACAGTGCAAAAGTAACCAGTTCCGACTACAGCTATGGGGGTTAAGCAATTAGCGTTAATGAATTAGTGCCTATTTATTTTACATTACAGCAGAAAATCGGAATGTTTTACAGGAAAATGCTGTTTTTTTTCCCATCTGGTTTTTGTCTTTAACCTATTCCATATGCACGCTGCAACTAGTGGTACCTTGGGGTACTGCCATAAAGTGTATGGGCGTTGCTAACAATGCCTATTGTCTTTTTATTTTCATTTGAATGACTTAATATGGAAGAACCGTGCAATTAAAAGGACACTCTCAATTAAACACCTGTATACATTTTTTATAAAAGGATTTCCAAAACGAAATTCTATTATTATTTTCTTAAGTGTACGTAAAGGGTTTTTTTTTTCATCCATCCTTTTTGATGCCATTGCTAAAGGTTATACGTGGCTAAAGGCACAATCAATAGATGTGAAAGAAGACTCTTTCCCACCTTAACATTCCGCTTGCACCTGAGCAAGTTTCATCTTGAACACCTCCAAGTGCAAAGACCCTAAGTTCCTCCTCTTCCCTCCACCATCTCCTCCTCCTCTTTCTCCCTAGCACTTCACCACCACCTTTCACTCCCACCTTGAACATTTTCACCATCTCAAATTCCTTCTCCTCCTCTCTCTTCTCCGCCCTCCACATCACTTCTGCTTTCCCCTTTTGTCCCTCTTGATGAACATGGACTTGGAATTGACTCTGGGCTGGAAACCCTTGAACACTAAGTTCCAAAATATTTCACTCTTTTTTTCCCTCCTTCTCCCCTCCCTCCTTGAGGATTTTGGCAGCTTTTCCCCTTGTCTATGATGGGAACCAGATGATCTCCCTCTCCCTCTCTCTTTTCTCTCCTTTAAACCAGATGTTGATGGAAAAACGAGGAAAAAAGCAGCTGTGACTGCTCTTTAAGCACTTAACCCTTTTGTAGCTTTTTTTTTTTTTTTTTAAGAATTGCACTTAAACACACAGAGACCATTAAACAACTACTGCCAGAAATCCTTAGATCTGTACATCTATGGACAGCTTATTTATATGCATGTAGTCATTTGCATTATATGTGTTCAGGCCTGGAAATGCTGGTATGCCACCTTTATACTGCTTACACTAATTAGTGCATTGTAATTATGTATTTTATTTCCCCACCCTTACTGTATACACTGTAATTGTTTGCCCCTGACACCTTTTTATTATTTTTATGTCCAGTTCAAACTTCCGACTGCGTCCAGGACGGAATCAGGTATAACAACAAAGAAGTATGGAAACCCGAAGACTGCCAGATCTGCGTGTGCGACAATGGAAACATCCTTTGCGACGAAGTGATGTGCGAAGATGCCGACTGCCCCAACCCCGAGATTGTACCAGGCGAATGCTGCCCCATCTGCACTGACAATGGTAAGGGGAGGCATAACTCATTAAACATAGGGGATACTATGGACAGTAGGAACCTCTCCGACTGATCGCACCATCACTGGTGTCTGCAAAATAGTAATTCCTTGTAAATACATTAACGTACTGGTAATGCCTGGGGCCTTATGGTAAGACATTTTGCACCTATAAAGTTGCTGCCCTGTTTGCTGCAGGTATAGGACATAAAAATATTGCACATATGTCTTAACAAATCTTTTTTCATCATTTTCAGATGCTCAGTATTCCGAAGTCACTGGAGTGGAGGTGAGGAGCCTGTAACACAAACCTTCCCTTAAGATGGTAGATATGAGGGGTCTTGTTTTGTCAATGTCCTCATCTCTCATCTTACCTTACTTTCTTGTCTTTTCATAGGGCCCCAGGGGAGACGTTGGTCCCAAGGGAGACCGAGTAAGTTTTGGCTTCATTTTTTGTGTAGTTATAAGAATGCCTGGCATCTTCTCCGTAATTATTAATTGTGCAGACTCTGATGTATTATTAGGCCCTGTGACAAAGATTTTGCCTCAGAAAACTTAGTTTTTCTGTTAAAAGTATGCTTCTGTTGGGTGTATAACCCTTGTAGTGCCACCAAATGTAGAATCTACAGTACCTATATAAAATTAACATATTCCAGGCACCCTAGATTCTACTACTGTACTTCTCTCTTTGGAGTTTTCTGGTTTTCCGCATCATTATATGATTCAATATTTGCCTGTGGAAAGCATATGAAGTTTGCAAATAGGTCAACTTTAGTTCATAAATGCCACGTATCCCTATGAAGGCATTGGCTTTTGGGCATGGAAGTTGTAGTTTCACATCAGGTTGAGGGTATCAAGTTGGGCACAGCCTAGTGATACATAAAAGAGAGGTTCAAGGAGGTTGATCATGGGCCTCCATCTTCTATATACATGACAATCTAGGATGTACATTGCACAGTACTGTTGGACATCGGCCTAGGATCTCCATGTTCAGCTCTTCCTGAATGTTTTTGGTTACAGTTGAAAAAATGTATGTGTGCTACAACCTGATTAGTTGTTTATTTGATCTCATCAGACTTTATTAAAAATCTAAATCTGTTTTCTCTCCAGGGACTTGCTGGCCCACCTGGCAGAGATGGCATTCCCGGACAACCTGGAATTCCTGGACCTCCAGGCCCACCTGGTCCACCTGGCCTTGGCGGAGTACGTATTCATTTTTAGTTCTTGATTGCATGATATAAGCTCTAGCGTAACAATGTTGTGACTGTGAAATCAATTTGCCATATTCATTCCTTCTCTTTTTCTTAACAGAACTTTGCTCCTCAAATGTCTTACGGATACGATGAGAAATCTGGTGGTTCTTCCATGCCTGGTCCCATGGTGAGTTTACCTGTCCATTCACATAGATAATTCCACCCAGTCTATAGGCAACTATTAAAAAACTAGACATAAGCTATACATTCAGTACATTCAGGAACTTATAACCTATATCTTTAAAACAATACTGTTTATTTTATAGTTGTATTAAGCTCAAGGGGTGTTGGGGAACAAAGTTTATTTTATTAAAGCCAAAGTTTCCAAAGCAACCGTTATGAATATATTCTGTTGGGGAACAAAGTTTATTTTATTAAAGCCAAAGTCTCCAAAGCAACCGTTATGAATATATTCTGATTCTCTGTCTCTTCTGTAGCTCATTTTAAAGTGAAATATTTATGATAAATGATCAACTAAAATCTCCAAGCTTGACACTCTACAGTAGTTTTCAAACTTTTAGAGTTCAGGTCCCTATTTGAGGTCCAAAAATTATTCAGGTCCTCCTTAGTTCATTATAAGACTGCATTAGACATACAATTCAGAACAGCCATTGAGCATGCTCCCAAAATATTTTCTTTAGATTGACTACCTTTGAGAGCAGTTGCCACCGTTTTTGGAACTTCTGCTTAATGGGGGAACACAGTTTGTTGGTTTTAATTTCTCATTTAAATCTGGGTCACAAATAACTTAAACGAGAGTCATTTTTATTATTCATGATATCTGTCAGATGTTTCCAACTCAAAGAGTAAAGATGGAGGATATAAATCACTTTGTAGTATTTAGTTGTTGTTTTCATTAGCATACCGTCAATTTCAGATGGGGGAAGCATACCGTTTCTTTGCTTGTAGCTCAAAACAACTCATAATGTCAGAAGACAAGCAAATGAATAATTGCTGGTACCGAGGCAAATGGTTACGACCATATAACAGTTGCAAAAACTACAAGGTTTTTATATCACTAAATGTATTAATTATACTAATGGTTCTCTTTTCTTCTACTAGGGCCCAATGGGTCCCCGTGGTCCTCCTGGCCCATCTGGATCACCTGTAAGTACCCTCATTAGGAGATTACTCTTTTTAATAAATTGACTTACTATACTGAGGGACATGTGGAATGACCTGATCATGTAACCTTTCATCCTTCAGGGACCCCAAGGTTTCCAAGGACCCCCTGGTGAACCCGGTGAACCCGGTTCTTCTGTAAGTATTTTGTTCTTACTTGTTTGTTGGGGACTGTTTCACTGTAGGGTCTTTGTAGGAAAATGCATATTCCAAAAGTAGCCTGATATACTAATTGTAAATAGCACTCCATGCGACGCAACCAAAGCACCAACTGGCTTAGGCCTTTACTACAACTTAAATCTTCCTTCCTTAATTCTACTAATAGTTTAGATATAACCAATATCCAATGCATATTAATATATTGTAAAAGAGTAATTTTGATTTCTAGGGGATGACCCATTTGTCAATATGTATCCTAATTACTGAAGCTGAATGGATAAGACAGTTTGGCACATGCTTGGCCAATATATATCTATGAACCCATTTTCTATGCCTGTACAATGCACTATGGGGTAGAAGCTGCAAAAGACTTACAAAATAATGTTTTCTGTTGTTTTTCTAGGGTGCAATGGGACCCCGTGGTGCAGCAGGACCTCCTGGAAAGAACGGTGAAGATGTAAGTATACAACAAAATGAATTATGCCATATTTATACCATTTTACATACCCAATGTCTCCTGTAGACCAGTGCATGTAGTAACATTTTTCAGTGGTTCATCATGTACACGTGGGACTGTATAAGCTATCCTCCATGCCAAGATATCTGCTTCACATAAGCCATATTAATTGGATAGCTATTCATCCCATGATGCCAATACAGTTACAATACGAAACAATCCCCATGAGATCAAAGCAAAGGCCAAGGGACCTCCCCGTCAACCTTTTCATAGAGATTAATGTGAAAAAGCAGTTAATTGTTCGAGATACCAGACAGTACAAAATAATGTTAAGAGATACACCTCCACCTGGGCCATTTTACATGCATGTGGGAATCTGAGACCCACAATGCCATGCCCACTGCCAGCCATTACAAAAAACAAGTCATCCCCTTGTTGACTTATTCTTGTAGACTACAACCAAATGTTCCGCTAAGCACACCAATCAACAATGGATTTAGATTAAAAGTTATGATGACATATTGACTATTAATGGGTCATTCAATATAATACACATTCGCTTGTAAGAATAGGTGTGCATGATAACAACTACATTATGGATTGTACCACTGCCATGTCTTGCCAGTGGAGGAATCACACCATGGAGGGTCCTAATGCAGGAGAATAATGTAGGGCCCCACTATCTCTAATCACCTACAGTCTCAGTACTGGATACTTGGAACTAGTTGGGCCCTTGTGCACAAACAGTGGTTCCTCTCTTGCAGCCAAAAATTCCTTAAAAACACTCTATGAACTTTGGCTTAAGATCACAAGGTCATGGATGATTTCTTCATGTTATATATTTCTCTTGGAATAACATTATAGGTAAAGCCTGGGTAGCATGTGTCCTTTATACTGTGCTGTTTCTGAATTTTATTGCATTTCTCAAATTTGAAAACAATGATAATCAACATGTCCCATCTCATCTCAATCAAAGGGTGAAGCTGGCAAACCAGGCCGCCCCGGTGAGCGTGGACCCCCAGGACCCCAGGTAAGAGAGCATCAGTTTATACTGATATTGAATATTTATTTTGCAAACTATCTTGTACTCATCAGAGATATTGCCAGTGTTTCAGAGACCCCAAAAATAAGTGTATTATTTTTATCATTATAGCATTGCTAATTATATACACATAATTATTCTAGCACAGAGAGCCAAATAGCTTACAATAAAGCAAAGAAAAGTATACAGTAGTTGGTGTGGGGTTTCAACCTATGCCTCTCCGAGTCACTCCATAGATATAGAGCTGGCCTACTGTGATATGCTGTAATAAAAGTTAGTAATGGACACCATGCTGGTTAAATCTGTTGTCTAGCTCACAGGCGATGAAATCTTTAAATCTGTTTGGGGTAGTTATGTTCATATTTGAGCCCACCACACCTAAATATGACCATAACGAACTCCATATCTTAATTGATAAAAGCCTATACAGTATAGAGCTCAGTAGAGCTCACATGCTGATGCAGGTTGAATTTGTCCAGGCAACCAATCAGCTTTCAAGATTCTACTAGCAGTAGATTGATCAAAGCTAATTGTTGATTGGTTGGTACTGGTTACTGCAAATTGGCCCTTTGGTAGTTAATGGGACCAGATATCTTTTGAAATGTTTGAGCAATTGCGTATCTTTGTAGAGATTTGTGATGTTTTCTGCAGATTATTGAGTGTTCTTAATATTATGATTTTTTTTTTTTGCTCATTTCAGGGTGCCCGTGGTCTTCCAGGAACTGCTGGCCTTCCAGGCATGAAGGGTCACAGAGTGAGTGCCATGCACCATCCTTGTCTTTCACTGGTATTGAACCACTGATAGCAAAGCACCAATGTCTCATTGATATTCCTCTCCTTTGCTCTCCCCAGGGTTTCAACGGTCTTGATGGTGCAAAGGGTGACTCTGGTCCTGCTGGACCCAAGGTATGTGTTACATAGGGAGGTACTGTAGCTACAATGCCCAATCACTTCATATCCTGAACCTTCTGCTCATGTCTTGTTTTTGTCTTTGATAGGGTGAGCCTGGTTCCCCTGGTGAGAATGGTGCTCCCGGACAAGTGGTAAGTTAACAACACTCTTCCTTGTGCTTCGTCCAAATGTACTAAGCATTTTTAATTCCTAAAGAGATTGTTATCCAATCTAACAATTGTATGGCATTTCATGCTTAAACAGTAAATATGAATTCTATAGAATAAAGAAAACTTTATTGGTATAAGGCAGACAAGAAGGGAACAAACCTAGGCCCAGCAAAATAAAGATACTCTCACAAAATTAGAGAGAAGCCACCCATTGTCTTGCTTATGTGTATTAACATAATAGAACAGTAAATGCAAGCTATCAGTTCAGACAGACTTAAGTTGATAAATATATAGGTAATAAATAAAGGACACTACTGTATAAAGCATATGCCCTGTATCTAGTATAGATGCATGAATATATAGTCAATCACATATATGACTAAAAACACACTAAAAGTGTGAATGGTAGGCCAAAGAAAATATTGTGTTCCTAGGCCCTCAAATTTATTGTTACTCAACATACCAACCTTCTTTTTTAGGGTCCCCGTGGTCTCCCTGGTGAGAGAGGTCGCCCTGGTCCATCTGGCCCTGCTGTGAGTACACTTCCTAAATGGCCTTCAAATCATGGGTTGAGTGACCTTCTGAGAAGCTAGCCTACTGAGTACCCTACAAATACTGACTGAGACTCTTTCTCCTTTTAGGGTGCCCGTGGTAACGATGGTGCTCCTGGCTCTGCTGGCCCCCCTGTAAGTATACATGATTCTCAATTACACACAAGAAGGGAAGGTTTGAGCTAGTGTTGTAATACCAAGTTACTGGGCCTCTCAGCTATTCTGAAGGCTCTCCACACATGACCAAAACCCTTTGGTACAGGATACATATCAGTCTGGTACCCCACTATGCCCCTTATACTTATGGGCCCTATCAGCAATAAATATTGTTACACCCATGGCTTCAAAAGTCTGCTGAGATAAAAAAAAAGTTTAACCTCGGTTCTTTATAAAGAAAATGAAAGCTCGTGTAGACAAGGTGCTTTCTTTTAAAAACATACTCTAAAGTGTCAGATCATTAGTATTTGTTATTTATACATTTCTTCATTCCTTTTCTTGATCTAGGGTCCCACCGGCCCAGCTGGACCCCCTGGCTTCCCAGGAGGTGTTGGTGCCAAGGTAAGATTTTATACATTTATTTAAAAATTGGTGTTTCCCCACAAAAGCAAATGAAACTGGGTGCTAGGACAGGTGAGTGCATTATGGTGCGTCTCTGACTTTCAGGGTACCTTAGAGATGCCTTTTTCCTGTCCATGTCATTCTTATTGTAGATAAGGATTTCCCATAGAGTTAAGGATCTTACACCTGCTATAGTAGGGAAAGAGTATTCCCGGGCAGGGTTATTTAACTCTACCCAAACCCATATATCCTCTGGAAGCAGGAATGAATTTAAACCTATTATCCTATTGTAGGAATTCATGGTAATCATGGAGACCTAACCTAAATATCATTGATACCTATTTTTGTGCCCCAGAACATAAGTGAATCAGTTTTGATTCCTGGGAAAGGAACTGACTTGTGGAGAACTAGTTGTTAAGGGCCTTATTATCCTTATACTTAAAATAGGAGATGCAATGACTTCCTCTAAACTCACTTTTATTCACTCCAACAGGGTGATGCTGGTCCCCAAGGATCTCGTGGTTCTGATGGTCCCCAAGGTGCTCGTGGTGAACCTGGTGCCCCTGGTCAAGCTGGTGCTGCTGGTCCTTCTGTAGGTTTTAAAGCCAGTCTCTCTCTCACCTGTACAACTGAAACCATTATCTGAGCAATACCACTAACTGATTTTTTTTCCTTTTGCACAACAGGGAAACCCTGGTAGTGATGGTCAAGCTGGTGGTAAGGGTGCCAATGTAAGTATACAATTCTTTTACTTTTTCCGTTATTATGTGAAATGGTACCCCTTTGATTCTCTATAATGATACCATTTACTTGTGTAGTCACATTTTCTACTCTGTTCCTATTCTATACCTCACTTTTCTCACTAGATGTCCTCATGAGACCCTTTTGCCCTATAATCTTCGTGCTACCACTAATAAACGTATTCCCTTTGCCCCCAACAGGGTGCTCCTGGTATTGCTGGTGCTCCTGGCTTCCCAGGTGCTCGTGGTGCTCCTGGACCTCAAGGCCCTGGAGGTTCTCCTGGCCCCAAGGGTAACAATGTAAGTATCCATGGAAACTGTAAAAATGTATTATTTGTGGAATTTCTCCCTATCTACAGTTTTTTATGGGGATTCTAAAAATGAATGTCCATCAGTGTAGCACCTAAGACTTCTGTGATGCAATTAGCATCTTATTTTAATAAGGATCCAGTGGTGCTTTAATGCACATTAGGGCTTGTCCCTAAGGTATAAACTATACCTTATATAACTCAAGTTTTCACGTCTGTTTGTCAACTTGACCTTCAGACAGCACACAGTTGGACTAAATATGTGCAAACAAGAGTCACAACTTGACTAGCCTGCTTCACAGAGAAGAATTAGCCTGACAGTACCAGATGATCCCATGGTGACCCAGCCAAGGACAATTGTTGCATGCCCTTTCTTATCTTTACAACAGGCCTATGTAGCACCAATAATATTTAACAGTATATACATCTAACTCATGTAAGAGTGGGCCCTGGATTCCAGGTACTATGATAGGCCATAGGAGACCCAGTCCAACACTACTGGTTCAAGATAGCAATTTTACCTGCTGAGCCACTTCTCCTCTGTAGCTGCTAAGCATATAGGGTAAGAACACTGGAATTTAAAGCTTTGAGGGATTTATTTGTACTACAGAACCAACGGCTAACTCTTAAAGATGGTCCAGATCATTAATAAGAGTTGACTTAATATCTTTGTGCTTCTCTCTTTCTAGGGTGAACCTGGTACTCAAGGAAACAAGGGTGAGCCTGGTGCTAAGGGAGAACCTGTAAGTAAACTTCTGTATACTCACAGTTTCAATGCAGAACAAATCATGATAGGAAAGCATTGTCACTTACCCACCTGTTACTCTACAGGGCTCTGCTGGTGTTCAAGGCCCCCCAGGACCTTCTGGTGAAGAAGGAAAGAGAGGATCCCGTGGTGAGCCCGGACCTGCTGGACCTCCCGGACCTGCTGGTGAACGTGTAAGTATCTTAAACTAGGATTGCAAGCCTAAATCCATCAAGAGGGACTTATGCTTGCATCTAAGGCACAAATAAACAGACTGGACACATTTAATTAAGGCCTTCTATGTTTAACAAATAATATTGCTACCTTAATGTAGCATTTAAGACACATTTGTCCACCTCTTTCCTGTAACTAGTTCTTCACGATTTTCACTACATTTTTATAGATGTACCTGACAACCTAAACTCCTTATAAAACTAATCTCTATGTAAGCTTTAGGCTAGGACCATAGAGACCTTAGTCTAGGTTCAAAGGCAGCCTGTGACCCCGGTAGTAGGATCCTCTGTAGAAGACACTTGCTAACCTTTCCTCATCATTTTCCTACCCACTTATTCTGTATTGCTCCAATCTTTTAATTCTACAATATTTTGCTTCTTTTTGAACAGGGTGGCCCTGGAAGCCGTGGTTTCCCTGGATCTGATGGTGCATCTGGACCCAAGGTAAGAGCAATATCAACACTTTTATGTGACATGACAGGAATGTATATCTAAATAACATCATAGATGTCTTTTTATAAAAAATAAATGACATCACAGGGTCTTCTTTACTCAGATAGAGTAGAGTAGAGTATCCTATAGTTAAATTATATCACTGACCATAACTCACGCAGCAGGGATAAAATATCATTTTATAAATGTCATCATAAATCCTTCATCACCCAATATGACTAGAGTACCATATTTCCCTCAATAAGGATAGAGCATCATACGGATAAATATAATCATGGACTAGAAGTGATAGAGTTAGAATAAAGCAATTAAGAAGACAACAGCCCCAACCAAACAACAGACCAGGCCCATACCTTGGCCTACATCCCTACCGATGACTTTAATGCATAGGTATATTATATTCCTTGAAAGGCCCACTCTATGGACACCTGCATTAGAGTTGTATGTTTTATTACAATAGTATGGACTCAATGGCAGACTCTAGTACATTAGGGATTCGTTTGTTTTATATGAATACATATTGGCTTAATATATATATTGTGAACCAATGGACAGAACAGTGAAAGTACACAATGGGGTCAATGTTTTTTTAAACTTCTCTGCTTTATATAATACATTGATTGTCTTTCATCAGGGTGCTCCTGGTGAACGTGGTTCTGTTGGCCCTGCTGGTCCCAAAGGATCTACTGGTGAATCTGGCCGCCCTGGTGAGCCTGGTCTTCCCGGTGCTAAGGTGAGAAGAATCTCCAGAATCATTCATCTGATATTCTTTAATTTGGTTATTTTATAGCCCAATTATGAGGTTCAGTATGATGAGTAATTTCTATTTTGTCCTTCCATGTAGGGTCTGACTGGTAGCCCTGGCAGCCCTGGTCCTGATGGCAAAACTGGACCTGCTGTAAGTTGCCATTCTTTTGCATCAAAATATTATTATTTACATCCCTTCTGTTTCACTTATAAGTGGTCCTCAATCACTACCTTTTACTACCCAGGGTGCCCCTGGTCAAGATGGCCGTGCTGGAGCTCCTGGACCACCAGGTGCAAGAGGACAGTCTGGAGTAATGGGATTCCCTGGACCTAAAGGAGCTGCTGTAAGTATCAATTTCTACACAAATTTGCTAATTTATCCTAACATAGTACAGTAATCAAGTGTAAATGTGGCTGTGCCCTTGGTATATTTTAGAATAAAATCTGACTTTTCTCTCTCTGCAGGGTGAACCCGGAAAGTCTGGTGAGAGAGGTGTTGCTGGTCCTCCTGGTGCTGTTGTAAGTACTCAAATATATGGCCTGTGCACGTTAGCTCTTACCCAATTACTTAGGTTTAGAAGGCAGACTTTGATTCTGGACTGTTTTGTGCCTAGTGAGAAGGAATTAAATTTATAATGGAATGCTCAATGTGAGCAATAAGGGATGGGGCTGATGGAGGAGGAAGATGTGATTTATTCCATGATAATAGGCTTTCAATAATTTTTATTTCCTTTAAATAGCAATAAACCTATATGCATTGCACTTACAAGAAGGCCCAGAAGCATAATTAAAATATTACAAATATTATCCCAGTACCTTATTTCCTGAGCATGACTTATTTGATCAATTATCATGTCTGATTTTCATCAGTATCCCAACCAAAATTCACTAAAGAGAGCTTAAGAAGTTACGTTGCTAAACAATGCTTTTCTAGATGTTAGACTTACCTCCAAAAATCAGGTTTCATCCCAGATAAAATGGCTCCTTGGGTTGACAGATATTTGTATGTACCCTCTTAATGTCTACATATCTAAGTATATTAGACTCCATTTCTGTAGGTGGTCAGCTTTACACAGAAATAAACACCACACAGAAATCCTATGTATGCCAGTAACCCACTGGAAATGTTGATTTTATCCCATGTCATACTTTGTAAGGGAACACTTACTGATTTGACCCCCATTAATTCTTATTTTCTCACTTATCAGGGTCTTCCTGGCAAAGATGGTGATGCTGGTGCTCAAGGTCCCCCTGGCCCTGCTGTAAGTAAAATTATTGAAATGTTTGTTGCTGTCTTCTCTGTCAGTTTAAATGTTGGTTGCTCTTGGTTTATTGATTTGCAAATGCCAATAAAACACCTTCATGCTTCATTGCAGGGTCCAGCTGGTGAGAGAGGCGAACAAGGTCCCGCTGGTGGTCCTGGATTCCAAGTGAGTACATGTCCACCTTAGATATGGCAAAAGCTGCCATGGTTGTATTTTATTCAATATGTCTTCTAAATCAAATCATTCTCTTGTAGGGTCTTCCTGGTCCCCCAGGTCCTGCTGGTGAGAGTGGCAAACCCGGTGAACAGGTGAGAGTATTAAAAGAAGCAAATACATTTTAGGTTGGGTCTCTGATCTACAGTTAGAATATGACTCTAAACATCTGGTATCGACCCAAATGCTTCTTGGCTGTTTGTTATGTTGTTGAAACTTTTTTTTTTCCTTTTCAGGGTGTTCCTGGTGACGTCGGTCCTTCTGGTCCTGCTGGTGCAAGAGTAAGCAACAACTCATATTACCCTTATTGCCTTCCTCTGTTATATGCCTTATAATTATTAAATAGCAAGCTAGAACCTTGATATTTAGGCAGTGTTGTGGTCAGGTTGATGTCCTAAATGTTAGGATAGTATCATAGCAAAGGAAGAGTCTAAATTGCTATGGTATTATTATAGCAATGTAGGGTCTTAATTGTTATTCTATTGGCATAACAAGGTAAAGTCTTAATTATATTGAGAGCATCATAGAAAGGTATAGAATTTATTGTGAAGTATATGTAGATACATTGAAGAATGTGGGCATCTTGGCTCAGCATGAGAAATTAAGATTTATATGTTTCAGGATCAGAAGATATTAATATAGCATAATATAATCTGTAGAAATGGAGCAGAAGTATTTAGATGGTCAACATTTTCAGAAAGATTGAGAATCAATGAGTTTTTTGGTTGCATATTATCTGCTACATGGTGGTTATTTTCATTATCTATTTCTTCTACCTATTTCATAGGGCGAAAGAGGTTTCCCTGGTGAACGTGGTGCTCAAGGTCCCCCTGGCCCTCAGGGAGCACGTGGTTCTAATGGTGCTCCTGGTAACGATGGTGCTAAGGTGGGTTCTTTTTCTTTTGATCACTATTAGAAGGTAGATGATGAATTAAAAAGATTGATGGTGGAGCTGGGGAGATTATAACAGATAAGGACAAATAAAGTTATGTGTAGATGGGCACCTTTCTCTAAGCAGCAGGTACTAACAGAGTAACAGGTAACAGAATAACAGAGAGCAGCATAGATATAGGAATCAAAATACAGAACAGATCAAATAATAGAGGATGCATTAAACCAAAGAGAGGGGCATAAAGAAGACCTTGAGGACATAAACCATAGAGAGTAGAAAGAGTTGGTTCTAGGTTAACATTAAACATAGAAAACAGGACAAAGACTGCAGAGCATGAAACCACAGAAAGTTTAAGGAAAGAAATGTAGCTGTGACCATAGATTTTCATGTCCTATTAACACTAAAAATTGTTCCACTCTCCCCACAAATGTGTAGGTATCTCTGTATAGAGCAGGAGGGGGACTTGGAGAACAAACAGAGAACTAGACAGCTATACATAGGTGTTTAAAGAACATACAGACACCTGTAATGGTCATTTAGTCCAGTAACCGTTAGAAACCAACTAGTGAATCAAAAGATCTGTTGAAAGAAATTAAGGAGTTATAGTATACTGCATGTAAGGAATGTGTTAAAATAGGCCCCAAGGAGCATTAATGCTTGGATAGCTTAGGGTGAATTAAAGAGACACTGTTAATTTGCATTTTTTTTAATACAAAGTAATATCATTATGGCCCATGAATCACTGAATCATAGGGGTTTTAGGAAGACTCGGTATGCAGAAACTTACTTGTAGTGCCCCATCATTTAAAGCAGCTTCATGAAGCCACCTGTTGTGGTCACCTTTTTATCTAAACCAGCAATGTCTGCTGAGTTAAAAAAACAAACAAACTAGAGGTTACTGTTGTTTAGGCCTATTAAACTTAAGTACGCTAAGTTTGTACCCAAAACAGCAATGGTAGGTTTTCAAATACTTGTATATACTTCTGACAAACTGGTACCCTGAGACGCCTTAGTTGATAAAAGTAGTCCTCCCAGGCTAAGTGATAGCATGAAGTCTGTTCTGCCATAATAAAAATAGATACAAATGATGGGTATCTATTCTTTGGATTTCTGAAGTTTGTATTGTACTTAATCTTTACAATTTTCCATTCATTATTAGGGTGAAGCTGGTGCTTCTGGTGCCCCTGGTGGTCAAGGACCTCCCGGTCTTCAAGGAATGCCCGGTGAACGCGGTTCTTCTGGACTTCCTGGTGCAAAGGGTGACAGAGTGAGTGTTGTCATTTGTATAACTTTCCATTTATTAATATTTTAATCCTCCCTGTAAACCCCATCTCTTCTAGGTGCCTTTTCTTTTATATGTGTGAAGTTTCTCATCTGCGCTCTTCTATTAACAGGGTGACCAAGGAGTTAAAGGCAGTGATGGTGCACCTGGCAAAGATGGTGTCAGAGGTTTGACTGGTCCAATTGGTCCACCTGGTCCAGGTGGTGCTCCTGGTGACAAGGTAAAAACACACCAGATTTTTCCCACTTCCTTTATACGTTTGTATATGTTATTGTAACTTATATTGAGGTTACTAATGCTCTAATGTAGACCTTATAGTGAGATCACTAATACTCTAATATAGACCTAGGAATGGAAGAGCTGGCTTAGAGGTTAGGAACTCTGCTTGACCCAAAGCTATAGTCACTAGGATTCATTTACAACTGGGAGTTGGAGGGGGTGCAAGGTGCACTACAGCAGGTGCAGGGCATCTTTTGTTTGCACTTTACAGTTTACTTTACCTGGATTTGTGCACAAACACAGCTCTTTGGGTTTACAGAATGGAGCTTCACCCATTTATGTATGTGATGGTGCAATAGCAACATATTCAGTATGCACTAGGACCGGCAATACACTACAGGGCTGTATGGGCTGTAAGGGTTGTCCTCCAAACTTTTATCTTGAATTTCATGCAGTGAACATCTATAATGATATTGTTTGTTGTAAAGTTTCATAGCCACCTGTTACATAAATGGTCCCCATTATTAGTTTCTCTAATAAGAACATTATTTCCAGAACAATTGAAGATGCAAACCCAAGTTTCTATCATTTTCGATCTTTAGATATTAAAACTTCTGAGATGAAACTTCTTGCCTCTTTCTCAACAGGGTGAAGCTGGTCCTGCTGGTCCTTCTGGCCCAACTGGTGCTCGTGGTGCTCCCGTAAGTATCCTGTCATATTACCTATTACATTTTCTGGTGTTGTTCACCTGATGAGTACTACAAGTTTCTCTTCTTTTTTGTCCTATAGGGTGAGCGTGGTGAATCTGGTCCCCCTGGCCCTGCTGGATTTGCTGGTCCCCCTGTGAGTATACTTCTCCAGTCCATGTTGATTTCTACAAAATATTTGTGGTTGCCCACCACTCCATTGGCATCCTATTCATATATGTCAGTTCTGTCCACTTTGTCCAAATAGTGGTCCCCTTAATCACTATACGGCATGTTTGGGGGGGCAGACTGTAGACAATAATAAAGTCATAATGTCAACCAAAGAGGTCAGTGAAGCTCCTGAGTAATCTTGCGAATCATAATAATCTCTTGGAGGACACCCCTGATTTGCGCTTAGTGATTATTACCTTAATAATCAACACTATATTACTCTAGAACCCATATGAACCTAGAGCATTACATGACCTACTTTATAATATAATTCCTGTATGACATCATTAGTAAACCAATATCATTACTTTTATGACCATAATAATGAAGATTTTTGAACATCGTTAGACTATGTGGCTCAGTCTCAATCCAAATCCCCTTTGGTATATTTTTGATAACTGTTTTTACATAGCAAATCCAAATCAGGGAGTTAATGATATATATTTTGGAAATCAAAGGAGGATTAAAGCTGACTTGAATTTTAAAGGCAGACTGGTCATTGATAACTTCTTTCTCTACACATATAGGGTGCTGATGGACAACCTGGAGCTAAGGGAGAACAAGGAGATGCTGGTGCTAAAGGTGATGCTGGTCCTCCAGGCGCTGCTGGCCCCACTGGTGCTCCTGGACCTGCTGTGAGTGACCATGTTCACTATTTTCCCTTCCTCTTCCATGTTTATATAGTACAATAATGATGCTAAGCACCTGTTTTGTTTTATAGGGTGCTCTTGGAGCTCCTGGACCCAAAGGTTCTCGTGGTGCTCCTGGACCCCCTGTAAGTATACAGTTCCATCATCAGTTTTCGAACGTTTCAGGTTGTTAAAATAGAAGGGTGGTAAATACATAAATACTGGGTGGTGATATTTTGGGGATGCACCAACCTCTCTGTAAAAGTTTCATCCTCAAGTAGCGTTATGTCAAACTAGCAAATGTAGAACTGATCAACTTCTATTAAACAGAGTGGTGGCTAATTAGTACATCTCTTATTCACAGGGTGCAACTGGTTTCCCTGGTGCTTCTGGAAGAGTTGGACCTCCTGGCCCTGCTGTAAGTAAATGTTCTCACTAGCCAGATTATTCATATGTAATGACTTAATTCTTAAAAAATAAATCATTGTTCATAGTCTTTTAAAGGGAAACCTAAGTTACAGAAAGGGGTTCCTTAAATAGGCTTTAAGGTACGAGTACTTGTATCTAGGGAAGGAACATAAGAAACCTACAGAAAAAGTTCAGTCAACATCTATGGACATCATTGAGCCACAAGATAGTGGCTGGGCCCCATTGGGAGCTTCTACCTTGATTCTCAAAGCATTATTTATTTGTATTTTTACATTGTAACAGTTGCTATATTGTTGTCCAGGTGACTCCAGTCCTCTGAGTGATTAAAAAATGGCACCCACCTTCAGTTAAACTACTGACTATAACTACTGAATGGAGTATTTTTCAGCAACAGACATACATTAACATTATCTCCCAAATTAAAGCTAGCCATTTGTGAATTGGGGTTCGATAATAGTGCTCCTGTTTACAATGTCATCGTTAAGCATCCTGGCTAAATACTTTATAAACGCCATTACCGCACTACCAGATTCTAACCATGAGCACATAGACATTTGTGTGGATTTAACTGATGTTCATTGACATCTTCTCTTAGGGCAATTCTGGACCTCCTGGCCCATCTGGCCCTGCTGGAAAGGAAGGAGCAAAGGGACCTCGTGGTGAGACTGGCCCAGCTGGTCGTTCTGGTGAACCTGGTGCTGCTGGACCCCCAGGACCTCCTGGAGAGAAAGGTTCCCCTGGTAGCGATGGCCCTGCTGTAAGTATCTCAAAACATGTTTGGGTGGTAAAATATAATAGTATAGGAATATATTTAGTCACCTTCTAAACATCTATATTTGAAAACATGTTTCCTATACTATTGATTCTTTTTCCCCATATTTTACTAATAACAAGACCACTGGATTAAAATATCATATATAAGGCAGTCTGGAGTCTGATTCTAACAGTTGCTTTTGTCTAATACAGGGTGCCCCAGGTATTCCTGGACCTCAGGGTGTTGCTGGATCTCGTGGTACTGTTGGTCTTCCAGGAATGAGAGGAGAAAGAGGCTTCTCTGGTCTTCCCGGACCAGTTGTAAGTATCCCCTTTTCTTCTTTGAAGAAACATGAGTTTACCAAATAGAACGTAGGCTGAACATATATTTAGCCTGTTGTTTTAATTAAGAAAAATCTATAATTTTTAATTCCTGGGCTAAATGGGAGAAGCAAAGAAAATGAAAGGTGTATTAGTATTCTGGTTCCTGGTTCTTGCAAACCAGGAACAGGGAAGAGAAGACAGTAGTTAATAGGGTGTACATATAAGCCCCCTGCACAATGGACTTCTCCTTATCTATACACCAGAGCAGACACAGTGGGTAAGGCAGGAGGTTGTTTATACAGAGCCTATTGTCTCAGTTTGAGCTAACTCGACTGACTAGGGAGAAGAAAGAGAATTTAGAAAGCATAGAAACATAACAATATTTGTACTTTAATGTAAAGGAGCTCAGTTGTTACAATGACGGTGATGTCACCAGTCCTTATACATTTCTAGGCCCACATTTGGTCTATAGCATTGGACTACAACACCTATTATTCAGATAAATAGAAACCACCTTGACCTCCAATCTTGACATCCCCAAAAAAACACATTCAAGTTTTTTGGGGGGCCAAAAACCACCTGTCACCATTGGATTACATTCATCTAAGATATGAAATCACCATCCCACCAAAAGCAGAGAGATATTTATCCAGAAAATTCCTACCCACCCCCATATTTTTTTATATTTTAAAACTTCTTACTTTGCTCATTAGTTGTTTTCTACATTTTCAGGGTGAACCTGGCAAACAAGGTCCTTCTGGCCCCAGTGGTGAACGTGGTCCACCTGGTCCTTCTGGCCCCCCCGGCTTGGGTGGACCTCCTGGTGAATCTGGTCGTGAGGTAAGCAACTTGAGAAACTCCTGTAAATGTATGGTCACAGGAATATTGTTGGTTCTGATCATGGGGTTATTTGAAATGAGAAGTGGTAGACTAGATGTTTTTTTCTGGAAAGGACTGTTGTATTTAGTGGTGCGACAATGTATACTGAGGCAATAAAGTCCAGTTGATTAAAAATTGATAATTCGGTTGGTAGTTGTAGTCCAAACAGCAGCGGAAATGCAGTGGCTTGTGTATCTCTCTACCATGTCTACTGAGAGAGGCAATGAAGATGGTAGAATCTTCCATGAGTTGTGAAGTATAGTATGATCTATAATATGTAAAATTGTTTATGCAAAGCCTTTATACTTCTGTATATGTAGTGCTTGTGATTCTAGATGGCAAGAAACCTGACAGACTACATCATGTAAATTGAGTTAATATCAGTTGCTAACCCTGACTTCTGTGTTTAGGGTGCTCCTGGCAGTGAAGGTGCTCCTGGTCGTGATGGTGCTGTTGGACCAAAGGTAAGTCACATTTTTAAACTTGTTTGACTCACTTTATACTTCTTAAAATACTTTAAGTTTTCTCATCACAACAATTATCTCTCCTGTAGGGTGACCGTGGTGAGGGTGGACCTGCTGGTCCTCCTGGTGCTCCCGGTGCCCCTGGTGCTCCTGGCCCAGTTGGTCCTTCTGGAAAGAGTGGAGATCGTGGTGAGACTGTAAGTGTTTTTAGATTTACCTATACTAGATATACCATGACCTGGATGAATGAAAATCTTCATAGTCATTATAACTGAACCTATATGCAGAAGAGAGATCTATAGTTTGTAGTAGTGTATTTCCCATTATCATGAGGGAAATATAATAGTTTTTATATAACATTTGTCAACCATTTGGTTCCATTTTGGCTCCAGGAACACACAGTAAGGGAATCATTGAACCTGACTATGAAACAGCATTAGTTTCAGTATTTTTTGCTGCTTCACTGAGAATGCCTTAAAACCAAGACTTGACCATAAGTGTTGGAAATAGATGTTGAAGAATCCCAGTGGAAGACAATGATTTGTCTACTTCCTCAGTTATTACCCTATCATTGGTCTCAGATGACTCTTCTGGCCCTCCTACAATCCAATTCCTAATAAGTTTGTCAAGTTTGGGCTATTTTTGCAGTACCAATTGTGTTTATCCTCACTTCATAAAAAAAAGACTTGTCAGGCTTGAGGATGAGTTTTGATGATGCCTAACTTCTCAGAAGGCCTTGGTGGCTTTATGACATTATGTCAGATATATCAGGGCTGCTTCAGGGTAAATAGGGGCTCTGGCTTAATGAATCAGAATGACACCATATACATTTCTGAACATGCAGAAAATAATCTGCATTGAGCCTTCTGTTGCTTTATCAGGCCACACTAATATTGACTACACTGCTAGAAATTAACTAATTCTTGAAAGTTAAGAATGTAGTACATAAACACATTTGTGTGAAAATATTTCATAATTGGTTTCTCTCTATCAATTTTTTAGGGTCCTTCTGGCCCTGCTGGTCCCGCTGGTGTTGCTGGTGCTCGTGGTCCCGCTGTAAGTATTACTATTGCTTGGTTTGTTAAGCAATACCTTATACCTCTTAACTATATAGTATATATACATATATTGACCATATATCTCTCCATTAGGGTCCTCAAGGACAACGTGGTGACAAGGGTGAAGCTGGAGAACAAGGTGAAAGGGGAATGAAGGGACACCGAGGATTCAACGGACCCTCTGGACCACCCGGCCCCCCTGTAAGTATTCTCCTCTTAAAAACCAGTGGAGAACTATCCATTGTTAGAACCTCTTTATTTGCTTTTTCTTTTTGCAGCTTAACTAATTATATAGTGCTTCCTTATTGAGGAGCGTTATCCTTCTAATCATATGCTATTATTCTCTTTCTCCAAACTGTTGATAAACTGTTTGTTTGTTTGTTGCAGGGCTCCTCTGGTGAACAAGGTCCATCTGGTGCTTCTGGTCCTGCTGGTCCCAGAGTAAGTTCATGTTATTCTCTCATTAATCTATGGATCAGAAGAAGTCTTTGAGAAATTAGAGAAAACATTGATAAAAAAATTAGTTGGTGAGTTAAAACAAATTAAGGGAGACTGTGTATCCCAAAAAGTGACCCCTATACAATGACTTTTGATACTTTCCATAAAATAGCTGAGGCAGTGGTACTAAGGGGCTTTAGAGAAGAGAAGAGAGGAACCCAAGCCCTACAGAGACTGGGCCTACTTAAAAGTGGGGTAAAAAACCTAAACCAGGTGTGTCATATCCTACAGCTGTTGATGAACGATAACTCCAAATATCATCCAACAGCAATAGCTGATGCATAAACCGAAAAAGTTGTTACTAGTTGTTACTGAATGTTTTTGCAAATGAATTGTTACTCTTTTCCCTCCCCTAAAAATACACATGACAGGGCTGCTTTACAGTTTTATGCACCTTTAGGTTTAGAACAGTGTACAGTAAACTGGCAATTTATCAGATCAGTAATTACCTGATGGTATTCTAAGTCACTTTACTATATCAATAAAGAACTACCAAGTCATCATTTGGGTGCCTAACATTTTATCTGTCCATTTTTCAGATATAGGACGCTATAAAGTTATTATACACATCATGTTTATGTGCCACTTTCAAAACAAATTGTATGATTTGCCATTTTAGGGTCCCCCTGGATCTTCTGGCAATCCTGGTAAAGATGGTGCTAATGGTCTGCCCGGTCCTATTGGTCCCCCTGGTCCACGTGGTCGTACTGGTGATGTTGGCCCTGCTGTAAGTTCATTTTTTAAAAACTGTTTCCAAATTAATACCATTCTATTGCATCCGTTGATAGTATAATCCAGTGATTAGTCAATACTTTGGACAAATGTAACCTGAATTTTGATCCTCACACATTTTAGGGTCCCCCTGGACCTCCTGGTCCCCCTGGTCCTCCTGGCCAATCAGGTGGTGGATTCGACTTCAGCTTCATGCCTCAGCCACCTCAGGAGAAATCCCACGATGGCCGCTTCTTCCGTGCTGATGATGCCAATGTAATGCGCGACCGTGACCTGGAAGTTGACTCCACCCTCAAGAGTCTGAGCAAACAGATTGAAAACATCCGCAGCCCAGAGGGTACCAAAAAGAACCCAGCCCGTACCTGCCGTGACCTGAAGATGTGCCATTCTGACTGGAAGAGTGGTAAGTGGTAAAAAGAACTGGAAAATTAAGTTTCCTCTACATTTCTATTTACGTTATAGAACTAATCGTGCTTTGCCTTAGTGGGCCAAGCAAAAAATGTTTTCCTCCAGTTTTCTTAATAAGGCTTTTTGCTCATAGGTGAATACTGGATTGATCCCAACCAAGGCAGCATCCTTGATGCCATCAAGGTCCATTGTAACATGGAGACTGGACATACTTGTGTCTCACCAACCCAGAGCAGCATTCCACAGAAGAACTGGTACACTAGCAAGAACCTACGTGAGAAGAAGCATGTCTGGTTCGGCGAGGCAATGAGTGATGGATTCCAGGTAAGGATGGAGGAATTGTTTTCATACCCTAATAAATATAGCCTAAATTAAGGTTTCAAAATCATCTTACACTGTTAAGTATTACGGTAAAATAGATTTTAAAGTAAAATGTATCATAAATGCTCTATGAAATAGATGAGCTTAGATATAAAGATGAGATGATTCTGATGACTGACCTGGCTTTTCATTATCTCAGTTCGAATATGGCAGTGAAGGATCTGACCCAGCTGATGTTGCCATTCAACTTACCTTCCTGCGTCTCATGGCCACTGAAGCCTCTCAGAACATCACTTACCACTGCAAGAACAGCATTGCTTACATGGACCAAGCTACAGGCAACCTGAAGAAGGCCCTGCTCCTGCAAGGCTCCAATGAAATCGAGATTAGAGCAGAGGGCAACAGCCGATTCACATACAGTGTTGTAGAGGATGGTTGCACGGTACGTGACTCTTCATTTTCCTATTGTAGTCGATATTACTGAAGAAGGGGTCTTTAGGGTTAGAGGATAAAAGGCTAATGGGATAATATTCTAATGTATAACATTTCTGAACTGTAAGTTGAATAAGTGAGTGATAGAAGGGGGTATGCTAGGATTACCTTGAATGCTCCTGCACAACCTAATTGTAGTTCTCTTTTTCTTCCACAGCAACACACAGGAGAATGGGGCAAGACAGTAATTGACTACAAGACAACAAAGACATCACGCCTGCCCATTACCGATGTGGCACCCATGGATATTGGAGCCCCAGATCAGGAATTCGGAATTGACATCGGACCAGTCTGCTTCGTGTAAAACAAAACACACAAAACAAATACAAGGACAAGAGATTATCTCATGTGGACTTGAAATTGTTGTTCCTCTCATCTCTAAAGCTTTTCTTGTTTCCGTAAGCATTACACGAAAAAGAGAACCGATAGTCATGCTTTGAAGAACATCTCTCAAAGGACAGACCACGCCCATGTGTGTGTGTGTGTGTGTGTGTGTGTATGTGTTTGTGTTCACGGGAGGGAGAGTTCCACCCATCAGATCAGCCACGCCCCTGCATACATGAATTGGCCTTCCTAGGACCTTGAAGACAAAATGGGACAATCCCTAAGAAGAACAATGGGATATACTTAAACATACTGTTCCTGGATTTGAAATGACTAGAATGTGGGATCAATGACCCCAGTCAAGTTCCCCAGAGAAGAAGAGGAGCAAACCAAATCATTTCATGTAATGCACCTTTATTTTTTATTTTTGTTTTCATTTGTTCAGGTGGCAAAAAAATAAATATGTAAAAAAAATAAAATTGAGAGTGTGTTCAGAGTATTTTGGAATCATGAAAGAGTTGGGGTTGCCCTTTGGGTGTTAGTGTTAGATCTCACTTACTATTTCATCAACTTTTGAAGACCATTTTCTTCTGAATTGGTCGCCATTCTTTTTATTCTGGAGTCTCTCCACTTCATTGAGTAACAGTTTTCTCCAGCATGAAAAGGGTCATTTTTCAATGGCTTTCTCTGTAGTGCAGTGTAGAAAATTCATTGTTTCATTTTCCTGAGGCTACCTCACTGTCTTGTCCCCTTCCATTGGTGCTAATGTTTTACTGCTTTTACATATGAACTTCAAAGCTATAAGAATTGGTGCTAAACTCAACACTAGAAGGGATCTCCTTGCCATGTGTATGTCCCAACGTGACACTTGAGATTTTTAAGGTGCTACTATTTAAAATCCCTCCCTCTCGTTCCATTTATCTCAACCCATATAACCCCCCCATTCCCGTGAACATACGTTATAAGGTCTTGTCTTGTGTTTGGTAGCATTTCCATTTCTTGTTTTGCTTCTTTCTCTCTTCATGTTCCATTCTTCTTTGCCCCTTTCTCTCGATTCACTCCTCCTCTTCCTCCTTTCTTTTTTTCCTGTCTCTATCCTTCAACTTCATCCAACCCAAAAGTTGACAGCAATACCATGGGGTTTGAACTGAAACCGAGGATCTGTACCTGTTTTGTAATTGTATAATAATTTGAGATGTTTTTAATTATTTTGATTGCTGAAATAAAGCATGTGACATGGTCCAAAACAGTCAATGTGGTCGGTGGTCCTTCTCTAGAGTTGACATAGTGCAAAGTGGTATCCTGAATTTCATCTCCAAAATATACAGGTGTAGAAAAAAACTGTTCATAACATAAACAAATAAACATCCAGGGTGGGCCAGCAGAGAATTCCTGTGACATTATGGTATCCCTGGTGGTTCACTGTGATTGGCCAAAAGCAGCCAAATAATCAACTTACAATAGACTTGAGTTACTAAAGTTAATGTAAGGTATCTGCCAGTGCACCCGTATGGTGATGGGTGAAGCAATTAGGGCACCAGACACAGTGGCTGTTGGGCATTCCAGATATGTAGAAGGCATAGTGGTGTTTAGTTGATATTCAATTTCAACATAAGGGTCATAGGCTAATATTAGAGATCTATAACCATGCATGATGGGGGACATCATTGTCCTTAAACGGTATGTATTACAAGACCAGGAAGCAAAGATTACAGAGAAAACTGTCTTTAAGATTTGACTCTCTATCTACTGTATAAATACTCATTGGGCAGTTGCAGTTTCAAGGGAAGGGGCTAGAAGGCAAAATGTTTAATTGCTCCTAAATGCACACTCTCTGCACCCTGCCAAACACTTGAAGCAAAATCTGGGAAATATCTTGCAGACCATCTCTTCGGACTGGTATATGAGCTGTACATTGTCGGTAATCAGGCCCGGACTGGCAATCTGTGGGTTCTGGCAAATGCCAGAAGGGCTGCTGTATGGTTCCATAGAAAGTTACCATAGAGTGGGCTGGTTGGGGGCTGTTTGGGCTGGTAGGGGGCTGTTTGGGCCTCGGCATACTTGGAATGGCAGGGCCTATTTTGACTCCCAGTCCAGGCCTGTCGGTAATGCACATGCTCCGATCTTGTAGCAGAATTGAAGGGGCACCATCAGTTAAATGCGCCCAGGGTGGTGAAAATCAAATTCAGCCATTCCTCTGGGGCTGTATGATAATAGCTAAAAGGACACAGGTTGGCAGGGAGCTATATACGTCACCATCTTGATCTTCTTTCTGCATTGTGACAATTGTGTTCTGGTAAGGGTTTTACCAGAGTTGGGCAGTTTTTAAAATTCTGACCCATTTATGAGGTCAATGGAATCCATTGTAGGGAGACTATTCCATTCCCAGACTTCACTTCTCCAAGATACACTGTTGCTTTCTTAAGTGCGGAAATGTGGCACGCACAAAGTTATCTCCATCTTTAGAGGTGGGAAGTCATTTTGGCTGAGCAATTTCAATATAGGCGTGTAGGTTTGGGATTTGTGACGTGTCCTGCTGTAAATCCAGGTTTATTTCTTGTGCGAGAGCCTTAATAATCTCAGCTTGGTCAAGCAAAGTATTCTGTAAATCTTAAGCCTGAGTCTCCGTCTGCTCCATACTCTCCTTCTCTCTTATTTCCTTGCCTCTTCCAGACTGGGACAGATTGCAGAATGAATTCATTAGGCTGTGATATTGGGTTGATTTCACAACTAAAGTCACTACCAAATGGGGTAGAATGTGCTGACAACTCTTTGTTTAAAATCATTTTGCAGCCTGAAATGTTTAAGGACAGGCTGGTATGGGTTAAGTCTGTGACCTATGAACTTCCCCATATGGTGAGAACAATGTGGCCTCTGTGTGATCTTCAGAGATTGTATAGAGGAGACCCATAGATTAGCAGTCATAATATATACAGTGTCAATACACAAACACACATGGACTCAGATACACGTTATAATGGGGGCATTGTGGCCTGGACTCCACCCCTCGTCATGACATCAGAAGAAGGTGAAAAATGCTCAGATTGAGCACATCTGAGAAGCCAGTGCCAGCATGGGAGTGTGAGGAGAGAAGAAGAGAAGGTTCCGTCTGTACAGCCAGAGTAACCCACAGGAATGGAAAATTACGTGAAATTCAGCTGGGTAAGGGACACAGGCTCCGTCACATCCCACAGCTCCAGTTCAAGATGGAATATGAAGGCTGAAAAAGTCCCATGAAAAGTCAAAGGGTCTTAACTTGAGGAACAACGACTACATGGAGCAAAGCCCCCACAGGACCCTTTGATGCTGGTGAATGGAGAAATCATCCATAGGACTCCATACTGGGACAAGCATCACAACAGCCTGGGAATGGGTAAAGGCAACCACAATTCTGCTCTGCGCCTACCCACATTACACAATATAGGGGAAGGTACTCGTAGGACCCATTGCAGGGGAGCAAGGCACCTACCCACACACAACAGTGGGAAAGGTGCAAGTGGAGGTGGGTGCCATTTTTGTTTGGGGAGCCTACCCACCAGAAGCAGAAGGCTTTCCACTGGAGTTTAATCTTATCTAAATCTTCGGGGAAAGATGGTGGCAGCTCTCACTTTGCAGAGTAAGATCTTACCTGAGGGCAAATACAGGGAAAGCTTTCACCAAAGAAAATGCATGGGGCAAGGACAGAGGAAGGGGGTCTCAAGAAACCCACCCATAAGGCACAGAACAGAGAAAGGCAGTCACAGCCCCTACGTCATGGAGTAAATTCCAGGAGTTATTATGAAAAAAGCATTGAGATACAAGGCACATCACATGCAGTGAATGTTGTTGGGGGCCAACAGGGTGCAATATATATATATATATATATATATATATATATATAAATACACACAAAGCACCTATTATGGGAGGCTGTCCTATGATTTTGACAAATCAACAAATGAAGGCTAAACCATTCTACTGTATGCTGGATTCATGGCATTTTCTATTGGATGGCTGTTGGACCTTCATCTTCCATAATCTGATGGAGATACGTTCCCACCCCTCTGCTCTGATTTAGGAAGCACTGCTCTTACAGACAGTTTCCCACAGTGCTTTGCGTCGGTGCTACATAGTTGTTTTCAGCAATTCCTATGGATTATACCACCTACAGTACTACAGAGGGGGATGAAGAATTGCAGTGAGCTTCTGGTGGAAGATCTGGAGATGGGTTTTTTTGGGCCAAATTTATTGGAACAGAAGAAAAAATAATTGGTATGTCCAATGCAAAGGTTGTTTTAGTAAGAGGTCACAAGTATTATGTCTCAATTGGCCTCTGATATTGAAGCAGGAGGATGGAAAGAGATCTACACATTTCATTTGAACACTGGGCAGATTTATGTAACGGTGAACCCACATATCAATTATCTGCTCGGCACATGGATATTTCTTATGTGTATGAGTATTATGAGTGATTATGTGAGTGTATCCGTGTATATGTGTGAGTATCAGTGTGCCTGTGAGTGTGTCATTGTATCTATGAGTGTGTCATTGTATCTATGAGTGTGTCAGTGTATCTATGAGTGTGTCAGTGTATTTGTGAGTGTCCCAGTATATATGTGAGTGTATCAGTGTACCTGTGAGTGTGTCAGTGTATCTATGAGTGTGCCATTGTATCTATGAGTGTGTCAGTGTACCTGTGAGTGTGTCAGTGTATTTGTGAGTGTGTAAGTATATATGTGAGTGTATCAGTGTACCTGTGAGTGTGTTAGTGTATCTATGAGTGTGTCAGTGTATCTATGAGTGTGTCAGTGTATCTATGAGTGTGTCAGTGTATCTGTGAGTGTGCCATTGTATCTATGAGTGTGTCAGTGTACCTGTGAGTGTGTCAGTGTATCTATGAGTGTGTCAGTGTACCTGTGAGTGTGTCAGTGTATCTATGAGTGTGTCAGTGTATCTGTGAGTGTGCCATTGTATCTATGAGTGTGTCAGTGTACTTGTGAGTGTGTCAGTGTATTTGTGAGTGTGTAAGTATATATGTGAGTGTATCAGTGTACCTGTGAGTGTGTTAGTGTATCTATGAGTGTGTCAGTGTACCTGTGAGTGTGTCAGTGTATCTATGAGTGTGTCAGTGTATCTATGAGTGTGTCAGTGTACCTGTGAGTGTGTCAGTGTATTTGTGAGTGTTTAAGTATATATGTGAGTGTATCAGTGTACCTGTGAGTGTGTTAGTGTATCTATGAGTGTGTCAGTGTACCTGTGAGTGTATCAGTGTATCTGTGAGTGTGCCATTGTATCTATGAGTGTGTCAGTGTACCTGTGAGTGTGTCAGTGTATCTATGAGTGTGTCAGTGTATCTGTGAGTGTGCCATTGTATCTATGAGTGTGTCAGTGTACTTGTGAGTGTGTCAGTGTATTTGTGAGTGTGTAAGTATATATGTGAGTGTATCAGTGTACCTGTGAGTGTGTTAGTGTATCTATGAGTGTGTCAGTGTACCTGTGAGTGTGTCAGTGTATCTATGAGTGTGTCAGTGTATCTATGAGTGTGTCAGTGTATCTATGAGTGTGTCAGTGTATTTGTGAGTGTGTCATTGTATCTGTGAGTGTATCAGTGTATCTGTGAGTGTATTAGTGTACCTGTGAGTGTGTCATTCTATCTATGAGTGTGTCAGTGTATATATGAGTGTGGCAGTGTATTTGTGAGTGTGTCAGTGTACCCGTGAGTGTGTCAGTGTATCTGTGAGCTTGTGTGTGTGTGTGTCAGAGTATGTGTTAGTTTGTGTTGTATCTGTGAGTGTGTAAGTTTATTTGTGAAAGTGAAAGGGTATCTAGGAGCGTGTAAGTCTTTCTGGGAGTGTATTAACGAATGTGTAAGTTTATAGGTTAGTGTGTCAGAGTATCTGTGATTGTATGAGCGAGTGTGCAAGCCTTTCTTGTGAGTGTGCCTGTGTATCAATGAGTGTGTACATGTATCTCAATGTATGTGTGAGTGTTTAAGTTTATCTAAATGCTTGTGTCACTGTGATCTGTATACAAGGGACACTCATTCTTGATTTAAAAATAAAAACCTTTCTCATTTAACTGCAACAGAGTAACCAGTATGGCAGCTCCCGGAGCATAGGAATAAATCCTGCTATGTATCCATGTCCATAGTCTAAAGTAAACCTGCATATAAAGAAAATAGTCACTTTCCCTTTAAAATGTTTATTGGCACACTGGAGCTGCTGTTGCCTTTGGCTGGGGAAGGATGAAAAGAATAGGGGTCTGCTGACCCCACGCTCCGTGTGGCTGCATTCAGGATATGAGCTTACACACTCACTATGTCGCCTTCTGATTTCTCACACTGCAAACAAAATGGGCTTTTTGTATATAAAACAGAGTGTGTATTGTGCTGGGGAGAGTGGGCCCTTATATAAACAGGAAAGGAGACTGAGGTGGGGGGCCGGGGGACACTGAGACTGAATCTTAACCAACTGTTGGTCAAGGATAACCATTCTATGGCTTTAGCTGATACTACAAATCCCAGCATCCTCAGCTTGGCCAAAATTAGAGATGTGGGAGCCCCAATCTCAGGGATGATTAGATTTTTACCTTCTAATGTTATATTATAAATTATTATTATTATTATAATAAACTAATCTTATACAGGGCTAATAGGGTTGTAACAATATGGGGAAGCGGACCATGTGACCACTGGGGACCCAGGAGTAAAGAGGGTCCAGTCAGGCCCTCAGTGTCTATGTTTGCAGATCAGCTCCTGAGGGTTTAGGGGACCTACATTTATTTTCATGTAGGGCAACTGGGTGGTTAAAAGCCCTGAACAAGGTGTTACCATTTCAGAAAGACAATATTGGATGCTTGAAATTCACCTTGGGAAACTTAAGACCCAGTACCAGCAGAACCAGAACAATTTCCCTATTACAATAAAGTGTGTCTACTGTTTCTTCTTTTTTGATTAATATTTTGTATTTAATTGGATATTGTGCCCATTGTTAGCATATCTATGTACCTTTATACTAAACATTTTTTTTGATTTACATATTGCCCATTCTGCCACTAGGTGGAGCCTTCTGGGGTGCTTTGTGCTAAAATCATTGGAAAATGGCATTCGGGCCCCTCAGGGGCACTTCCCAATAGACAAAATACATCAGCTTGGATCAGATTGCCTCTAGACATGTCTAAGGTCTATCCATGGCCATGGTGTTTTCACACTGCTCCTCATTTGTATCATACTTGCTAAAATGTCTGTATTCATTAGCAATCACTTGCTGGCAGGGCCGCATTTACATAGTGGGCACCCTTAGGGCCACGGTCGTTGTCGCCCCATCCCCTCTGTTTTCTTTGGTCCAATTTTTATCATCAGGACCGGAGCAATGGGGATTGGTGAACTGGATGTTTTAAAAGCTATCATATCCCCAGTGTTTCTGAATCAATGTGGGTGTGTTGGGGCAGCATGTCGCCTCCCAAAAAACCTGCCACCCTAGGCCTGGGCCTTGGTGGCCTCCCCATAAATCCGGGTCTGCTTGCTGGCTAGGTAAGCTGGGAGTTGTAGTACTGCAAGAGCTTGGGATTCATGTCTAGATCCTAATGTAACTATAATATACAACTAACTTGTATTTATTTTATTATAATAAAGTAATTTTTAAACCTTTGGCCAAGCCGTAGGAGGGATTAACAGAGGCTAGGAGAAAGGTGAGTGAGCCAGTGAGACTGGGAATGGGGGGGAGTGGAGCAGAGTAAAATATAAGGATTAAAAGGGATAGAAGGAATATGAGATGCAGAGAGGAACTTAAAGAGACAGCAATGGCAGAAGAACTAGGAAGCACAGAAAGGGGCAGATTAAAGAGAAAAACAAAGGTTTGAAAATGTCATCTGCCAATGCACCACAGAGAGAGAATGAAGGGGTGAGTGACAGTGGAGCAATAGGGGTGTACTGAGAACATGGAGGAGAGAGAGAGCGAGAGAGTCGTGTTGGGGAGAGACATGGTGGAACAAGGGGGGTTTGTTTGAGTTAACGAGGAAAGTGCTTGTGAGAAGCTGATGGGAGAGTGAGTCTGAGAGAGTTATGTTGGGGAGAGACATGGTGGAACAAGAGGGTTTTGTTGGGTTAACGGGGAGAGTGCTGAAGGGTGGTGGAGTCTGAGATAGTTATGTTGGGAAGAGAGAAGGTAGAATGAGAGGGTTGTGCTATATGATTGTGAGGGAGAGTGCTTGTGAGTGGCTGAAGGGAGAGGGAGTCTGAGAGAGTCATGTTTGAGGAGCACAAGGCATGACGGTGAAACAAAAAAGGAATGGGGGGAGTGAAGGGAGAGTGAGTCTGAGAGACTCATATTGGAAGAGAGAGAGACAGCAATAGGGAAATACAAGAGGCAGTGTTACAAAGAACACCGAGAATAATAGAATCCTTTGCAGACAAAATATTAATGGGGGAAAATGTGCCATTTACTATATATCTGAATCTAAATTAAGGGCTTCCATCCAATGAGGTCTTATTGCCCTTACAACCAACAATCCTATAAAAAGCAGGGATCTCTGGCTGCACCGCATGTCCCCTGGCCGATGTCTCCTGACTTTCTGATTACCTGGGAGAGAAAAAGAAGGGGGGTCTTAGAGAACAAGGCAAGTGACATGGAGTTTCCCCTTTAATCCACCAATAACAAAACAAAAACTGGAGATTGCCCGAGTCAGCCCAAAGTACATGTTTTGCCCAAGCCACGAATCAGTAACACTCACTGCTGTGATAGGATAAGGGGAACATGAGCGCTGTCCTCTGAGAGCTGCATGGGGGGCGCTCTTTGCCCAGTGCGCACATTAAACATGGGCAGAGTAGAGAGAGGCCTGGGAACATCCCTGTTGGAGGCCATTTGGCGCAGCTCTTCCGTGTTGTTGAAGACTGTCTGATGATGAACAAGCTGGATGCTGCAAGACACAAGTATAAGAGAAAGCAAATCAGTAACCAGTAATCTTGTCTGTTCTTCCCTTGCTCAAGGGCACCCGACCCTTTCTTATAACTTTCTACTGTATCTGCTGGTGCATAAAATAATAAATAACAGACAGCAGACTCTGTGGAAGCCAGGGAGCCCAGGAATACAGAATGTAAAGTGCAAATATGTGTACAAAACAAATCATGTTTTCAAATGGTTCAGGAACTGTATCCCTCATTGTAATCAGACTGTAAGCTCTTGGGCAGGGGTTCTTCTGCGTGTGTATAATTGTAATCAGACTGTAAGCTCTTGGGCAGGGGTTCTTCTGCGTGTGTATAATTGTAATCAGACTGTAAGCTCTTGGGCAGGGGTTCTTCTGCGTGTGTATAATTGTAATCAGACTGTAAGCTTTTGGGCAGGGGTTCTTCTGCGTGTGTATAATAGTAATCAGACTGTAAGCTCTTGGGCAGGGGTTCTTCTGCGTGTGTATAATTGTAATCAGACTGTAAGCTCTTGGGCAGGGGTTCTTCTGCGTGTGTATAATTGTAATCAGACTGTAAGCTCTTGGGCAGGGGTTCTTCTGCGTGTGTATATTTCTGTAACACACTCATTATGAGTAATTGCTGTACACTGACGGCATTGTATGAATAAAAAGCTACAGAATGAATAACAAAGGGGGCACTATTTCATTACAGTCTCCTGGGCAATCAAATCTGCTCCCATTCGTATGAATGAACTGCTAATAAAATCATTTTGGCACCACCCATCACACAGCTAAAATATATTAATACGCTAAGAAATAAGTTACCCATCGCTGGTGAAGTGAGTTAAACAAATGTGTTGTTTTGTTTTTGGCCCCGTGCCCTTAATTTGTTTTGTTTCTGTTTCCGTGTGACTAATAAAGTTTCTTTCCAGGAAGTACATATGAAACAGGAAGAGGAAGTCCTCTGACAGGCTTCAGTTGTGTGAGGGACAGAAGAGCTGCACACACAGACGCACACATATGGTGTTACTCATTGTTTTAGATGAGGATAATAATTCTGCTCATGGCACCTGAGTCTTATAAACTCTTAATGGCCATAAAGTAGCAAAGAGCATATATCTATATATACAGGGGCCCCACACGTTGACTTACTCTGTAGTGACTTCATCTCTCTTCTCCCTGAAATAGAAAAAAATGTAAAAACAGTTAAAACTGCAGTGAGTCTTGTCCTTCCCTGTAGTGTATGTACAACTGCACAGCCGCACACCAACACAAATGCATAAACACACCTGCATATATACACACACAAGCATATACACACCCACACATATACACACACAAGCATATACACACCCACACACAAACGCCAACACAACTGGACATTCACACAACAGCACATATACACACAAATGCATAAACACCCACACATTTACACACACAAGCATATAGACACCCACACAAACACCAACACAACTGTGCATTCACACACCTGCACATATACACACAAGCATATACACACCCACATACATACACCAACACAACTGGACATTCACACAAATGCATATACACACACCAGCACATATATAAACACTGGCACATATGAACCCTCTCTCTCTCTCTGCTGCTACACACATTATACTATTTGTCGCCCTCAGCAGAAATCTTTAAAAAAACTGTATAGTGGGGCAAGATGGTAGAGGAGGGTTAATGTCAGACACACATAATGTTTTCTTTGCTGTCACAGTCGGGCCGTTCTTGCCCGGTACCTACACACACAGGGGTAGCGGCCATGTTGCCCATATCCTCTAACACTGTGTTTCTGCTTGTGGAAAAGCATTATAAAATATTGTGTATAAAAAGGAAAAATGGTGCCAGAGGAATGAGCTATAACGGTGAGATAGTGTTAGGGAGATGGTGTCAGGGGTAGGGGATAGAGGGGCTGAATATAAAAGCAAGATACTGGCAAGGAAAGAGATTGTAATTGCCATTAATCTAGAGAGGGCAAACCTACACCTAAGTACTAACCCACAGCAAACAAAGCAAATCAGTGTTTAGGGATTTTAGCCAACTGTAGGTAGAACAATGATAGTCAAAATCTGACCACTGTTATTAAAGGAGTAGGAAAGTGGTTTCACACTTGGGGGGTGCCAAATGTTGGGCATCCCCAAGTGAATGTATTGACTTACCTGAAACCCTGTGCCGGTGCTCCTATCAGCAGAAAACTGCCCGGGGTTATACTAGCGAACACCACGGATCGATCCTCTTCCGTCTTCCTCTTGCTTCTCGTGGCTGCACATGCGAAATTAGAGCGAAAAGCCGAACTTTAACTAAAAAGTTGGCCATTTCATTCTTCTGCGCATACGTCTGCCCCGGGAAATTTGAAGAAAGAAGAAGCAGGATCGCTCCATGGTGCTCTCTGGAATAACCCCGGGCCGGTGCAGTTTTCTGCTGATAGGAGCACCACCTGGGGTTTCAGGTAAGTCAATACTTTCACTTGGGGGTGGCTAACATTTGGCACCCCAAGTGTGAAACAACTTTCCTTCTCCTTTAAAGGGTACCTGGTGCCAAAAAATATTATCCCCAACCATAGGGGCGGGCTAATCGAGCCCATACTCTGGTTGTGGATAACAGTAGTTTTTTTCTTTAAATTGTCCCCTGCCAGCGCTAGGCCATCCACACTGGGAGGGAGCTCACGTTGCTAGCGGCCAAGTTGGGGCACACACATGCACATAATGAGTGAATGTCACAACTGGCTCATTCTGCACATGCGTGTGCACTCTTACCAACATGGCTGCTCGCACCAGGAGCTCCCTCCCGTTGCGATTGTCCTAGTGCTGGTGGGGGCAATTTTTTTTTGTAACCCCCAACTGGAGTGCAGGCTCGCACCTTTGTTTTTTTTGACAGCAGGTGCCCTTTAAAGGGATAGTTCACCTTTAAAAGAACTTTTGGTCTGATGTAGACAGTGATATTTTGAGACAATTTGAAATTGGTCTTCATTTTTCATGGTTTTTAAATGATTTCGCTTTTTGGTTCAGCGGCTCAGCAGCTATCTGGTTTCCTTTGTCCAGTCTACCCTTGCAACCAGGCAGTGGTGTGAATAAGAGATAGGAATGTGAGTAGGAGAGGCCCTGAATAGAAGGATAACTAAAAACAATAAAATTGTTGCCTAGCAAAGCAATAGTTCATTTGGCTGCCAGGGTCAGTGACCCCATTCTGAAATCTGGAAAGAGGCAGAAAAGTAAGGCAAATAATGCAAAAACTATTTTTAAAAATGGAGATAATAATTCTATAATTCTATAACATACGAAAAGTTAACTTAAAGGTGAACCATCCCTTTATGTGAGTACCCAAAGGAGTCAAAATAGGCCCTGGCATTTCAAGTACACAGAGGCCCAGCCAGCTCCCCACCAGCCCACTCCATAGTGACTGTATATGGCATCTTACAGCAGCCCCTCTGGCATTTGCCAGAACTCACAGATTGCCAGTCCGGGCCTGGCTGGGCACTACTTACACTCCTTCCCTGCGGCAGCACATGATGTAGCAGAGCAGCACAAACAGCAGCAGAGCCAGTAAGCTGGGAAGCAGAAGGGTGAGCAGGTAATCTGGGAGGTAGTTCTTTTCTTCCAGGGTCTCTGATGGGGGGTTAAATTCACCTTCTCCCTTCAAAATTCCGGAACCCCGTTCCGGAGGCACAGGAATCGGTGTTCCAGAGCCATCAGTCTGTAAGTATACAAAACTTTTTTTAAAAAAATCACAGTTCTACAATTTCTATTTCCATTATACCATCCAGCTGTTTGTGAATAAAAAAATAAATTTATACAACTTTATGGAAAATTGCTCAGGGTGCACTTCTGAGTTCTTTTTGCCAGTTTTTAAAATGTAAGCAGTATTTACACTGGTCATGTAATAAAACTGAAACAACAGCACCATCTGCTGGTCATAAGAAGAAGGAACGTCTTCCAACGTTGCCCTGCTTAGATAACAACAGAGAAGAATCATCTCAATCAAAACTGCTCATATCTTGAAAACTGGAAAAAGTAATGAATGTAAATTGCAAAATTGATCAGAAGAGCACTATGAGTAATTGCACACTCGTTTGTTATGAGGGCTAACATTTCTTGTGCCAGTCCCACCTAGTTAGGGGTTCTCTAACTTTGAGAGGGGCCCAAAGCAGTGGATACCTGAAGGTCAGGTAGGCTGAGACTTAAGGTGAATTCTATAACATTTCTTGTGCCAGTCCCACCTAGTTAGGGGTTCTCTAACTTTAAGAGGGACCCAAAGCAGTGGATACCTGAAGGTCAGGTAGGCTGAGACTTAAGGTGAATTCTATAACATTTCTTGTGCCAGTCCCACCTAGTTAGGGGTTCTCTAACTTTGAGAGGGGCCCAAAGCAGTGGCTACCTGAAGGTCAGGTAGGCTGTGACTTAAGGTGAATTCTATAACATTTCTTGTGCCAGTCCCACCTAGTTAGGGGTTCTCTAACTTTAAGAGGGACCCAAAGCAGTGGATACGTGAAGGCAAAGTAGGCTGAGACTTGAGGTGAATTCTATCAATTGTATGATGACTCATGCAACATTATTTTTAACTTTGAAGTAGGAAAGCACTGACCTAATTTGGCCACTAAAGGTCTCAAACCCAAAAAGTCCCCCAACGTGGTGACTTTCCCTATTATAGAGTAAAACATGTACAGGCACCCAGCTTCCAATACAGCTTCCAACTTCTGACAACTTTTTTGTCCAGTTGGTCTGATCTACCGCCATCACATCACCAATCCACTCCCATTATCACACTGACTCTCATGGCCATGCCCCCCTCCCCTATTGATGCAGCCTAAATTTTAACAAGAAAGGGGTCAACCCTAATGAAACCCTAAAACTTAAATAGGACCCTCCATCTGATTTATAACGTCCTCAACCTGCCCAATGGTTAAACTTAACTGTTGCTTCCTATGCAATGTATATGCAGCCGCCAACAGGTGATACATAGTACTGCAAGTGACCAAATTATTCATTTTAAGATTTAATAACATGAATATGTAAGAAAAATAGCAGACTCCGGTTTCAATCAGACACACTCTCTAACCTGTGTATATTCATAACAAGGGAAATGTCCCCTTTGCTTTAGTATATGTTTTGAATGTTAGGTCATATTTTCTGTGTGCCTTTGCCTACTCCATTCCCAGAACTGGCCTCCCTCCTGCATGTTGTTTATTTAAGTGAATTACAGTGTTCCTCCATGAGGTTTATAGCCCTGTAATTTAGTTCTTTTGATGGTTCAGTAATTATCACTGACAGAACCTGCAGCTTCCATGTCTTGCCTTGTACATTTGGTTTTTCTACAAAAAAAAAAAAGTTTTTTCAGTCTCGTCTCTCTCTTTCTCTGTAGTACTTGGTTTGTACTCTATAGTCCTCAACTATAGTGGAAGATGACTATGTAATTGCCTAAGAGTTATTGTCTTATTCATGAAGTTTAATTGGATTTGGACCTAGTAACCTTGAGTTACAACCCTGTTTTATACCTAACAAACCAAACTCTTGCGAAGCTGATCAAACCAAGAAGATTAACCATTAGGACAACTTGGTGTCACTTGCCTTGTTGTGGTTCCTTATGTACAATGTATAACAGTGGGGCAGGGTTGGGTCCAGTTGGGGCAGTGGGAACATTAATCTATGTGAGGGCCCTTTATCTACAGCAGGGGTCCCCAACCTTTAATACCCATGAGCCACATTCAAATGTAAAAAATAGTTGGGGACATTGCATCTTCTTGGAAATCACCAATTACTAGACTTTCAGAAGGTAAAAGTCAAACTGGACAATGTATTAGTCTTGGAAAAAATGACCAGTTTCAAAACAAACTCTCAAAAGCAGTTCAATAAAATTTGGTCCCCATGGATGGCCTATGGAAATGTGACACCCAGGTGATAACTCCTTCCTTATTCAGAACGGGAATGACATGGAGTGTATGATAGTTTTTGTTATGGGCTTTTATTGTATATGCTCCCACCAATTACCCACCTTGCGACCTACCCTATACCCAAATTTACGGTTTACATCAATGCAATGCACGAATGACAGTAAACTCATAGGCTGTGATATTAATGTTCATTGTTTATTGTTGTTGTTAAATGGTTCAAGGCAATACTGAACATTATCTTTGCATTTTCATCCTGCGAGCTGGGACATTCCCAGTACTTGCAGTCTTGACACCATTTCTGTGTATGATTTGTCTTTTTTTTTCTCATGAAAATAAAAAATAATATTAAAAAAAAAAAAAAAAATAGTTGGGGAGCTACAGAAGCATGAAAAAAAGTCCCAGGGGTGCCAAATAAGGGCTGTGATAGACTATTTGGTAGCCCCTGTGTGGACTGACAGCATATAAGAAGTTCTGTTGGGCCGTACATCTGGTTTTTATGCAACTAAAACTTTGAGGCCACTCAGCTTTGAGGCCACTGGGAGCAACATCCAAGAGGTTGGAGAGCAACTTGTTGCTCATGAGCCACTGGTCGGGGATCACTGATCTATAGTATTCAGTTACACAAGCCAGGGTACAGTATATATAATAATCTGTAAATGTATTCTATTTCCATTATATGTATTTCAACACATTTCTAAACAAAATGAGTAATTTTTATCATTGTATACAGATCTGCAGACTATATGCGTCCCTGTAGTACAACATGGGCTTCAGGTTCCCTCTAGTGGATAAATAAAGACCAGCAATGGCTACTCACCAGGCTGATGTTGCACCAATCTATCTGAAAGTCTCTCAGGCGACTGTTGCATAGGACGGGTGGCCTCTGTCCTTCCTTACAATATTGTCTGGTCCGAGGGCTCTGGGAATCCAGCAGACACTGTGGAAATGGGACATCCGAGCCCACCTTAATGTACACCCTATTGGGTTAGCAAGTAAAACAGGGAAAGAACCATGAGCCTAGAAAGAAAAGCTAGCATAGAGTAAGGATTTTAATGGCTGGGTAGGTAAATATTAGGTTTGGAAATAATTGTTAATACTGATTCTTGGGGCTATATTTAATATGTGTATTATGGTGCAGTGATGTTCTATGAACAAGTGTCTTACAGCTAGGGTTGCCACCTTTTCTGGAAACAAATACCGGCCTTCCTATATATTTATCTTTATTCCCTATTAATAACATTGGGATCACTGACCTTCCTATATATTTATCTTTATTCCTATTAATAACATTGGGATCACTGACCTTCCTATATATTTATCTTTATTCCCTATTAATAACATTGGGATCACTGACCTTCCTATATATTTATCTTTATTCCCTATTAATAACATTGGGATCACTGACCTTCCTATATATTTATCTTTATTCCCTATTAATAACATTGGGATCACTGACCTTCCTATATATTTATCTTTATTCCCTATTAATAACATTGGGATCACTGACCTTCCTATATATTTATCTTTATTCCCTATTAATAACATTGGGATCACTGACCTTCCTATATATTTATCCTTTTTCCCCTATTAATAACATTGGGATCAACCATAATTTTTACTGGCCATGCTGATAAAATACTGGCCAGGTGGCAACCTTACTTATAGCATATTGGGGCACAGTGGGGGTCATTTATCAACACTGGGCAGTAACCCATGGCACCCAATCAGATTTCTGCATTTATTGTTCTACTTGCAGCTGGTTTTAAAAAGCTAATCGCTGATTGGTTGCTATAGGTAACTATCCATGGGCAAATTTGCCCAGTGTTGATAAATGAGCCCAGTGTCTCCCAGTATATTAGGGCATTGTGACCCTGTGTTATGGATTAAAACCGCCAGTATATTATTACAATGTTACTCCAGATATACTATGGCAGTATGTACTATACCATATGTAAATTCGGTAGGCCTGGGTCTCACTGTTCTGCAGAAATCCTGATAAATGAGAATTAGTGAGGGAAAAGCCAAATGTTCTGCTGCTGCTGCTGTGGCCGATAGCTAGAGGGCAGAATGTGTTCTAACTGAATCGTTAGAAGCTCAGTGGGGGGCAATTGAGTCAGGTTTCTGCTGCGGTTAACTAATGGGGGGGATACAATAAACATGACTGTGTATTATTTGCAACATTTACCATGATTTCCACTTTAGCAGATTACAGTGACTAATCTTAATAGAATCAGCTCTTAATAGATCATATCTGGGGAAAGAGAGGGATTACCGTTCAGCACTCTTTATATCGACAGTTCTGAATGACCCCCTTTCTTGATGTCAAGGGCAAAATCTCTGAATCACTTTGTGCCCACAATCCCAATGAGTCTCAGATTATTCTGTCTCTCCCTCTCCTGTCTCTTCCTATATGATTTATAATAATAGGGCTGCAATGAACTGACCCAGCAAGTAGCAGGGGGTGCATTTTTGCTGCCTTCTTCCCATTGTCTTTGCCTACTAATAAAAGCAAAGAGAAAAAGACGTAGAAGGCAACCTCTACTGAAACCAGTTCACACATTGTTATTGAAAATGAATACAAAACACACACCCTTCTTTACGCCCCGGCAGTGGAAGCGGCACTCGGCCCCCTTTATCCAGAGCTGATGAGATGTTAATGACAGTCAGTCTCTGGGAACCCCACTCGTCCTGAAGAGGTGCCTTGACATCAAACTGAGTTTTGGAGGGTAAAAGCTCTTCAACGTCCCAATCCCGGATCAGGAGTTCAGCTTGATATGGTGTCTGGAAATCTTCATAGTGAAGGGAAAATGAAATCATTATAATGTGGATGCAAGGCACATTTGGTCCAATGCATGGGGCAAAAAACTTCTAGGTATAATTTAAAGGCTTTGTAAACCCAAATATAAAACTTTTAGTAATGAAAGAAAATGTAATTCTAAGATATATTTCATTATTCACCTGATTCCTCCTTTCTGTCTATGTTTATTTACGTATATACCACCCCACCCATACAGGTAATGTCATAGATGGACAGGTCCAGGTTAGGATTGCTACCTGCCAAATATTTTACTATCCTAGCCGGTAAAATACCATCCAAGGCCGGGGCTGGTATTTCATAATTAGCATCAATGTATTTGCTGGCAAATTTTTAATTACTTGATGTTCCACCCATAGCCCATCCCCAATTCCAGGAGGCCTCTCCTTCCCTTCTGCCCCAAATTTTCCTTCTAAACGGATCCAATCCATAATGCCCTGTTCCTTTCAGATTATATCTGGGAGTAATTTACCTGTTCCAAGACGAATATTAAAGATGATCCTCTCCCTCACAGTCTCAAAAGTGTATCTATTGTAGGCAGTCACCTGAGAAAACAAAACGGTGCTCCAGTGGATGCCATCCCTGATATCTCAAAGAGTGACACATGCCTGTCTCATTACCTCTATAACCTGTCTGCCAGGCTCTGTCGGGCATCCGTAGAGATAAGCCATGTGCCAGGGAGTGCGCTGAGTGTAACGTAGCCATCCTGGCAGGTCCGGGAATCCTTCTAAATTCGCCCGAAAGGTGATAGGGTCAATGCGATTAATATCTGGGTAAAGAGACAAGGAGATAGAGAGACAGGAGCTAGAACAATATATTTAGAATACACACACGGGGTCCCTGCATCAGTCATAAGAAACAAAGGTCACTTGCTTATTTTCAACGGTTCTCATATGTTTTTTGTATAAGTGCCAACATATTTCACAGAGTCGTACAATAGAAGGGTGTAGCAAACATACACGTCTCTCTGGTGCTTGGGGTTCACAACAAAATTGCCCTAGTGCCCCATTATTTCTCATCTTTCATTGAATATGGATGTCCTCTACTTTGTCCCTCAGCTGGTAATATTTAATTTTCGCTACAATGTAGGTCAGCAAAGATGTGATTTATCTGTGCCTTTCGGTTAGAGGCTCCCACCTGTATAGGAAGGACATGGAGAAGTGACCGTCATATTATAATAAGGCAAGGAAATAATAACTACTGATAACAGAACAACAATCAACTGATAAGACCCAAACACTAATGACAGATAAAGGTCAGAATATCTTCCGGCAATTTGCAAAATCAGGATCTTTTATTCCATTCCTACAATCAGCCCCAGCCATTTCCAGTTATATCCTGGAATGCCTTGATATGCCAGTGACATTGCCTGAATTGAGATTCTTCTGCCTAAACAGACAGTTGGGGATGAGAGGGAACATTGAAAAAAGAATGCATCAACTGGCACCTCCACCAATGGCAGAAGACATCAATTTGAACAACCAATAATGTTGGCCATTTTTGTCAATTTTCAACCCAACTGGGCCAACATCTGCTCATAGAATGCCTGCAGATACTCCCCAAGCGCCTCCTTTTTCCTGTCACCCAAGACTTCCAAAATTCCAAAGAGTTGGCTAATCCCACTTGATTGCCTACATATTTACTTTAGGAATGTCAAGAGCTGGTTAGAATGGAAAATTGGCCAACCCTGATTTACTATATGGAAATAGAACAAAAATAAAAGAGGGACAGTAAACTCATCCTTCTTTCATTGTCCACAGCCATTTCTTTAAATCTGGCCATGTGAACTTTGTGGACTCCTTTGATACATGTCGGAAGGGCTTAGCCCATAGAGATCAAAGTTCAAGGCTCCTCACTTTCAAATTAATTACAAAAAACTGTATATTGTCTGCCATCATCCAGCCGATTCCTAATGATTTAAATACACACACCTTCCTGATGCAATAAACGTCTCCCAACTGCATAGACTTTAAACAGAATAAATCTCCCCTTGGGTAGGATTGAATTCACTACTAATATTGCCTCATTGATTTATATCTCCAGGCTTTAACAGATATGAAAACATTGCATTATGCCTATCTCTCTGAATTTCACAGTCAGTTTGTTCTTTTTTTTCAGTAAGGGGCATAAAAGTGTTCTCAGAAAAATCACTGCAGATGGCAAAATAGTCTTTTGTGTAAAGAGCGGCTTTAGATACAGCCCTTTCAGTCCAAGACCCCCTAAGGAGCTAAATTAAATGTCTGAGATCACTTCTGCTCTCAGGAAAAGATATCTGTGGCTGAAAATGATCGGGTGGTTTTCCTGGTTTCCTTGAGGATGAATGCTCTGTTTTATCAAGCTGAAAATGGGGAAAATAAAATGCATCCTCTTTATTTCAATAAAGTGCTGGGTATTTCAAGGTTGGAGGAGCATCTAAACGGGCACATATATTTCATTCTGGAATCTGAGCAGTTTCTAAAGTCATGGCAGATGCCGCAACCTTTTTTTCCTTGATAAAATATCTCTTATGTTTCTGGGTCACTATAAAAGTTTGGAGGTTCAACACTTCCTTGTTTATGAAGTCACCTTATGAGTACCAATTTTTCCATGTCTTATAGTTATAATTATTGTTCTGCCCTCAATTCAATGATTGGACCATGTCAATGATTGGACCATGTTCTAATATGATAGTATTTTCCAGGCAGTCATATCTAAATCTGGCTAAGCTCTGTCTAAATATTAATAGGAGGACCCCAACCTATCAATGATGTAAAGAGAATATATGTACTGTTTGGAAAAAGATAAGACCTTCATTTTAGTGAGCATGAGAACACAACTGGGATTCCGGTAGAATAAAAGCAGCAGGAGCTCTACTAGAATATGAGAACATAAATGAAACTCAAGTAAAACATGATAATATAACTGTAACTCTACTAGAACATAAGAACACAACTGGAGCTCAAGTAGAGCATAAGAACACAACTGGAACATAAGAACACAACTGGGACTCAAGTAGAACACAACTGGAACTCAACTAGAACATAAGAACCCAACTGGAACTCAAGTAGAACATAAGAACAAAACTGGAACTCTACTAGAACATAAGAACACACCTGGAACTCAACTAGAACATAAGAACCCAACTGGAACTCAAGTAGAACATAAGAACCCAACTGGAACTCTACTGGAACATGAGAACACAACTGGAACTCAAGTAGAAGATAAGAACACAACTGGAACTCAAGTAGAACATAAGAACACAAATGGAACTCTACTAGAACATAAGAACACAACTGGAACTCTACTAGAACATAAGAACGCAACTGGAACTCTACTAGAACATAAGAACACAACTGGAACTCTACTAGAACATAAGAATGCAACTGGAACTCTACTAGAGCATAAGAACACAGCTGGAACTCTACTAGAACATAAGAACACAACTGGAACTCTACTAGAACATAAGAACACAAATGGAACTCTACTAGAACATAAGAACACAACTGGAACTCTAGTAGAACATAAGAACGCAACTGGAACTCTACTAGAACAGGAGAACACAACTGGATTCTACTAGAGCATAAAAAAACATAACTAGAATTCTATTAGAACACGAGAACACAACTGGAACTCTACTAGAACATGAAAACATAGATAGAAATCTTCTGAAACATGATTAACTTTATTAGATATGAGAAAACATTTGGAACTCAAATAAGAGCACAAGCAGAGCTCTTCTAGAACACAAATGGACAGGACTGAGCTCATTCTTAAGAAAAACTAGTGGCACAATGGTTAGCAGTGCGGTCTTGTAGAGGTGGGTTCCTAGGTTTGATTCCAGCCAGGATACTTCTTGCAATGAGTCTGTATGTTATACCCATACTGGCTGAGTTTCCTGATTCCTTTCACACTAATAAAATTGGTCATATCATGAATCTGTAAAGCTCTGTGGAATATGTTGGCACTATATAGGTCTATACAGGTAGGGTATATATATCCACTGAGGCTGTTTGAACTTGATGGACTATTGTTTTTTTTTTAACTGGAATAATGATAAATTTCCAATTTATACTTACCATAATTATTCTGAGTTGAGGGAAACCTTTCCTGGAATTGCTTAGTGTCCAGATCATGCACAAAAAGTGTTCCCACAGACGCCACCACGTTCTGATCACAGAGACACACTGGGAGACACAGCCAGAGTGCAACTAGGGGGGGGAATACACAGAGAAAATTAAGACCATGTTTGACACTCAAGGCCTTGTTGAAATTATTATTATTGATTCAAGTTAAAGGGCTTCGGAACCCCTGTAAATCTGTGTCAATGCACCCAGTGCTTTCAAAAACCCAAATTTATTTACAGATGCAAGAGAATTTACCACTGAGAAAATAAAAAGTAGTTTCATGCTAAACTGAAGCACGCATTCCGCCATTTTCACAATATTAGAGTCTTTGGATAACGTTTCCTTGTTGAACTAATCATGGCTGCTCCCGCTAACATTAATATACATTAATATGCAGATTTGTATTATCCCTTCCTACAAACAAGGTACAGTTCCCTCCCCTCCCTTTAAGTGTTTCCATTGCTTTGTCTATGCTTTTACTTTCCATTTCAAGACCAAAAATAGCTTTGAAATCAGTAAAAAAAAAATATATATATATATAGTCATATTGTTGAACCGGCACTCACCATTAACTAGTCATATCCCGGGTGCTTCTTCAAGAAAAAGCATATAGAATGGTTAAGAGCACTCAAGGGTATTGTGACAAAAAGCTTTTATCGGAGTATTACAATCTACCCCACATCAACGCGTTTCGGTTCTCTCTGAACCGTCGTCATATATATGTATATATAAACAGGCACAGTACATGAGCCAATCTGTTGTTATCAGCTGCGAACTTCAGTTTCCGTGTTAATGGAACAAGGCTACAGAAGCCGGCACGTCGGGAAAGAGAACGAAGGGAAGGTCCTGCTATTAATAAACACCAAACTAACGTTACAAAATAGATATCAGCCCTATTCCTGACAATTACACACTGGAGCACTAGTATATAAATATAGACACGGAGGGTTACAATTATTTATAAATGGGAGGCATATATATATATATATATATATATATATATATATATATATATATATATATTGCTGTCTCAGTGAGAAGGAAATAGATAAATGAGGTAGAACTCTCTTCCCAGCTCTTAATAGGGATCCACAGACACTGGGAGCTTTTAACAGACATCAAAAAGGTGACTATCTGTTTTTATTCATAATAAATTGCTCACTATAACAATTAAAGCTTTTCTCTAAGCTATTCCCAGCCACTGTCAGACTCCCAGCTGCACATGATAGTCGGCAAGGGTGGGAGAGTGCTGGGAGTTGTAGTTTAAAAACAGGAAGTGCACAGAAAGAGACAGCATATGCCGGGGTGCCTGTATGGCCCTTAGCAGTCCTGAAATTCTTTGCAAATGGTCATGTTCCCTAAAATGTGTGTGACTGGGCACCCTAAAAGCTTTAGTGGTCTTGTTAGTTTCTAATAAGGTGTCCTGCTAGATCACGTAGGTGGCCTTGTAGTTATGCCCCTGAGAAAGAGCCAGGGCCCTAGATTGAAAGGGTGAGAGGATAGATAAGTCGAAGCGGGTGCTGGTATGGGTGGGAGAGTGCTATGTGTGTATTTGAGAGTGCAGGAGAATAAAGAGAGTTCAGGGTACCTGCAAGAGAGTAAGTGGGTGAGTACGAGAGTGACAGTGTGGGAGAGACAGCAACAAAGACACTGAGATGTTGGGAAATGGAGACAGTGGAACAGAGCGAGACTGCAGTGTAACAGATAAAGAGAATGTGTGGGAGAAAGAAGAAGGAAGTGGGGGATGATAGAGAAAGAGGGAAAGAAGGAGAGAACTACAAAGAGAAATGGAAGAGAATCCCTGGGAGAGAAGTGGGAAAGGATAGTGGTGGGGGGATATGTAGTGGGAGAGTGCCAGGGAGGGAACAGTTGGGGGGCACACGGGCATGCAGTATACAAACAGGGTATAGGTGGGACCTGCCTGTGAGAAGAGTCACCCTCTGAGATGCCATATCTGCTGTGCTTGATAGAGAGGGTGGGACAGGGCAGAGTGACAGGGGCAGCTGTGAGGGGATGGACAGGCACTGGGGACACTGGGACAGACACACAAAACACTCTCTGAGCAGACCAGTGCCTTAAAATAGACCTTTGTGACAGATGCCTATTCACAGGCTCCATACTGCATAACAGACGCCGTATTTAATACTTACTTACTACATAACAGAGTTCACCAGGCTGTCATCTGTCATTCGCAAGACTCAAAGACTCACATTGTATTCAAAGTCCAAATTAGAGAAAAAAGGGAAATGTACTTATCTTCCCACCACCGGATGTTCCCAAAACAGTGGAGGCTGTGTCCAAATTAGCACAAGGTGCATGAAATCCTTACAATGTAATAAATGGTGCAAAGTTTGCTACATGTCTAGTCCTCACCCATAGCAAATAGTCAGCAGGTGGCATTGAGTGGCCGCCAGTTTAAAAGTACACCTGGGCACATTGTTGGCCTTTTATTATATATATATATGGGGGGTTCCTATATATATAGTAGATACTAAATTTTACATTTCTCAGTAGGTCAAAACACAAATGATGATCAAATATTAAAATCCCTGGTGCTTCTGGATACCCTTGTCACCAATATTTTGCTTTTTCCCCAGAACCAGGTCAGTCATACAATGACCAGCTCACTGAGATGATGCAATAAAACAAATACTCTTTATTCAAGGAAGAAATACTCTCATGCCAAATACAGATATCAATCATTACCTATGATAATAGTAGGAACAATAATAAAGCTGTTATCTACTAGTAAAAACCCCTAGACTTTAGCTTGATTTTATAGGCTCAACCTCGCACAATTTTATGATTAAAATATGTATCAGAACCCATTTTAAGGAATACTGCTGTGTAATGAGTGGTTGAAAATGTGTTGCCATGACTTGTATACTACTTGAGTTATAAGTTATACGATTATTAATACCCTCACCTTTAGTTTTCTGTATCTCCCTTATTTATTTCAAAAACTGAAAATGAAGAATATACAAAAACATTATTATTTAAAACTGCCTGAAAACATGGAAGGTTGGAGCTACAATTAATATGGTAACAATAATTTGGCCACAGTGTAAACATCTGAATTTAAATTATAAGACCCACAATGCCCAGCCATGTGCCACTCAGCTAATTACTCCACCCTCCACACTAGAGCAGAGCAAATGTATGAGTTTCTTCAAGAGGATCCGGCAAAAGAAAAGTGAGAAAAGAAGAGGAAGAAGAGTAGTGGAAAAAGCGAAGAGGAAGAAAGCTCAGATGACTCTAAAAAGAGAAGGAACCATGCCAGAAATCATGGGACCCCTCCCCAATGGCAAAGCAAGAAGCAGAGTCTTGAAGAGGATCTGCCCGTGACCGGTTCTATCTTTCTTCTCCCCATTCCTTTTCTATATGCAAAAATGTCATGCTACTACATAAATGTTATAACTACTTATCTCTCTTGATATGTTAAAACTCAATTAAAAAACTATTGAAAAGAAGAGGATCTGCCAAAAGAAAAAGTAGGAAAGGTGGAGAATAAGAAATGAAAACAGTAGGAAAAATAGAGAAAGCTATTCAAAATGTGTGAAAGAAGAAACAATGGTGAAGAAAAGTGAGGAAGAAGAACACAAATTAAGCTCAAAGCTCAAAGGACAGGAGAAAAATATGGAGGAAGGAAACACAGAAAGCAAAAAAAGAGATTCTGCACATACCAAGAGATCCCTGGTGGGAGAGGAGGAAGCAGATGAGGGGTTTCAGGAGGATATAGTGATATATAGTCAAACACACCATACTATTATTTACTAAATTGTGACAACATGGCCGCCCAACTGGCAATAGAAGGAAAGGGTTGGAGCACAAGGCAGAAGAGAAAATAGAAGAAGGTGACAAAAGGGGAATAGTTGGTAAGAGGATGAGAATATGAAGACTGGTGGGGATTAGAGGATGAGACCAAAAGGCATCTGGAAAAGAAATGAGAAGATCAGAATATGATGGAATAAATTTTGAAGAGCACCAAAAAATGGAGCTTTGAGCGATATCGAGTCTAACTTAATAGTAAGGCATAGTAATAGTAGGAATAAAATGGGGGGGCTGTTAAAGTGGACCTGTCACCCAGACACAAAAAGCTGTATAATAAAAGTCCTTTTCAAATTAAACATGAAATCCAATTTCTATTTTTTATTAAAGCATTCATAGCTGTTGTAAGCTCATTTAAACATCTCAGCTGTCAATCAAATATTGCCTGCCCCTCCTCTATGCCCTGGGCAGACAATTACTTTCACTTTCCATTCAGCACTTCCTACATGTCACTGCTCTCCCCACATTCCCCCAGTTCTCTTCACCATTTAATTGTATAACCAGGACATGGGGATGGACATCAGGTCCCCCATTCTGGTGCACAAATAAGATTCTGAGATGATACAAGGCTTGTCTTAATAACAAGATTCAAATAATGTATATAGTGTAATTAAAGTTTATTTTGCTTGACTGATGTGATAAAATAGGATTATGAATCATTGTTTTGGGTGACGGGTCCCCTTTAAGACAAATGGATGGGAGACAAGGCAAACTAAAGCCTTGGCAACGGGACACACGAATTGCACTCCTAAAGACGCTGAGGGGGGAAAGACATTTTTTTTTGGTTTGGGGACCTGGGCCCATGAATTACTGTCCCTGTATCCAGCTGTTTGCAGTCACTTTTAGATTAATGTTTTATCGTATTAATATTGTTTGCAACATCTCTTTTTATTTATTGCTTATCATAACCTATGAATTTGGAGAGTATCTGGATCGTAGCTATATTTAATAGCAGGCTGGCTTGACGTTTATTTATCTTATATACTAAATGTACAGTAGTCAACAATATATTTTGTGAATATCTGGGTGTTCTGGGGTTTCAGTTCTTGAACTCAATAGTTGTTTTAGTGTTCAATACCAATTGTAAATTCTCAAATTGAACTTGAGGGTTAATTGTTGTGCCGCCGTGTGTTCTGTATAGATTAATTTCCATTTGATTCATTATTACTTTGGATGATCCCTGCTCAAGTTGTCTTGGGTAGGCTTAAAATCAGGCAATCATTATTGCCTGTTGCATGACCTCATTAAACAAATTAAACAAATTAAAGGTCATTAGCACAGTAACCTTGGGTTTTAGAATTGTTAATCCTCTGCACAATGTATGGGGGGGCATTGTGCTTTATAATACATGAGTGATACTCAGAGTTCCCTGTATAACTCAGCCTGCAGCCTTGTGCCTTTATATGGTCACAGAACAACCCCTCAGTGACTTCTAATATCCTTATCATTTACAGTAGGGGGTACATTATCCCTTATAATACATGAGTGATACTCAGAGTTCCCTGTATAACTCAGCCTGCAGCCTTGTGCCCTTTATATGGTCACAGAACAACCCCTCAGTGACTTCTAATATCCTTATCATTTACAGTAGGGGGTACATTATCCCTTATAATACATGAGTGATACTCAGAGTTCCCTGTATAACTCAGCCTGCAGCCTTGTGCCTTTATATGGTCACAGAACAACCCCTCAGTGACTTCTAATATCCTTATCATTTACAGTAGGGGTATATTATCCCTTATAATCAGTAGCGTAACTAGAGGGGAGCGGGCCCTGGCGCAGGACATGCAGTCGGGCCCCCCGCCCCCCTCCGTTCGCCTGCAATTACTGAAGAAGTCAGTGGCACATTAGCTGCCGGGGGGCCCTGAGGGGGTGCGGGCCCTGGCCCAATTGCACCCCCTGCTCCCCTGGTAGTTACGCCACTGCTTATAATACATGAGTGATACTCAGAGTTCCCTGTATAACTCAGCCTGCAGCCTTGTGCCTTTATATGGTCACAGAACAACCCCTCAGTGACTTCTAATATCCTTATCATTTACAGTAGGGGGTACATTATCCCTTATAATACATGAGTGATACTCAGAGTTCCCTGTATAACTCAGCCTGCAGCCTTGTGTCTTTATATGGTCACAGAACAAACCCTCAGTGACTTCTAATATCCTTATCATTTACAGTAGGGGGTACATTATCCCTTATAATACATGGGTGATACTCAAAGTTCTCTCTATTACTCAGCCTGCAGTAGGGGGTACATTATACCTTATAATATATGAGTAATAATCAAACTTATTTGTTTTATATTGTTATGGATTTCCTCTGTTACTTCTAATATTTGACTTTGTAGTTACAGTAAATAAAATGAGATCTAATTGTTTCGCACTCTCAGTCCATAGACATTCGGGGAGCATGTATGCAGGAGCAGCCTGTCTGTGACTATTTAATATGAGAGCAATTTACAGTCGATGGTACAACAGGCAAAGTACTCGCTAGTCTGTCACTTCATGGAGCGCCAGGAAGGTGTGAATGGTGGAACAGATCGGGGGGCAGAGACTCCATGGCTGGAATAAAGAGAAATAGCATGGACCTGATTAGTTCAGCAATAGAGAGTAGAGCAGTGACTGAGATGTTACTGGGCCCGATGGAAAAATCCTTTTGGGAGGCCAGTCCTTGGGGACGATGATCTGTCTCCCACATGTATATGTTGATATTGTAGAGCCGGGGCCTTTGCTGGGCCTCTGTTTCCCTAATGTTCCTCATATAATGTCCTTGGACCAGAGTTTGGACATCCTTGAGCTAAAAATATCCAAATATGAATTCACAAGTACCGATATTTATAATTTATACTTGTACCAAGGATATTTTCTAGGCAAAGGGGCCCCTCTGAAAATAGACCCTCCCTAAAATAGGTCCCTTAATTCTTCCCCTCGCAATCTTTCCCCACAATTGCCCGTTAAACATCCCCTTTTCGTACTGTCCAAATCTACTGGCGCCCCATTATATACTGTCCCTGTACATTCCCATCAACACAAACCACTTCTTGTGCCTTTTCTTGCTTCCCCCCCGACCTCCCTCCTCATCCTCACTGTGCTCTGATTATCATCACCCCCTGTGGCGGAGGCTACACAGAAATCACTTGACACTGACAATGTCCCCAGGCAAAGTGACATTAGCCTGCGTGTGACCTGGGAGAGACGGAGAGGGAGCTCAGGGAGGGGGCACCATTACAGTTATGGGGGGGGGGACCTCATCAGAAATATGTGTCACACTGTACATCTTGCACACACAAGATTGATCTGATTCACTCACATATTTAATAATTATCCCTTATAATAAATGAGTGATACTAAGACCCTCAGTGACTTCTAATATCCTTATAATTTACAGTAGGGGGTACATTATCCCTTATAATATATGAGTGATACTCAGAGTCCCCTGTATAACTCAGCCTGCAGCCTTGTGCCTTTATATGATCACAGAACAAACCCTCCATGACTTCTAATATCCTTATCCTTTACAGTAGGGGGTGCATTACCCCTCATAATACATGAGTGATACTCAGAGTTCCCTGTATAACTCAGCCTGCAGCCTTGTGTCTTTATATGGTCACAGAACAACCCCTCCGTGACTTCTAATATCCTTATCATTTACAGTAGGGGGTACATTATCCCTTATAATACATGAGTGATACTCAGAGTTCCCTGTATAACTCAGCCTGCAGCCTTGTGTCTTTATATGGTCACAGAACAACCCCTCAGTGACTTCTAATATCCTTATCATTTACAGTAGGGGGTACATTATCCCTTATAATACATAAGTGATACTCAGAGTTCCCTGTATAACTCAGCCTGCAGCCTTGTGCCTTTATATGATCACAGAACAACCCCTCAGTGACTTCTAATATCCTTATCATTTACAGTAGGGGGTACATTATCCCTTATAATACATGAGTGATACTCAGAGTTCCCTGTATAACTCAGCCTTGTGCCTTTATATGGTCACTGAACCCCTCGGTGACTTCTAATATCCTTATCATTTACATGAGGGGGTACAATATCCCTTATAATAATGAGTGATACTCAAGGGTTTTTATCAGGAGCCAATGAACCTGTATGTTTTTGGAGTATAGGAAGATATCAGTAGTACCTAGAGGGAACACAGAAGGTTTCCTCCCAAGCTCCAGGGTCTCACAGGCACAGGGTTACCCTTGTTAAATTCAGCTAGAGAAGACCTATCAAAGACAGTGCTTGGTTTTCTGAACTCATAAATGATTGGTATACGGTTCTATAAAATGTTTATTATCCACAAGCGAGCAGTGAATGTAATGCCTGTTGTCATTTATAAGGGAAGCGGGGATTCCCATACCCATACAGAAGCAGTACATTGGCCGTCCTTTAATAGAGGGATGGAAACTGTCAGTTGACCTACTATACGTATATATTACGACCATAACTGTAATCTAAAAAATCTATTTCTATTCTAAGTTGTACAATTCTCCCCCTGAAGCCTCTGTGCTGGCAGATACATTAGATAGTTTCAAGAAAGGGCCTGATGCCTTTTAAGCAAATATAAAAAATAAGAATAGTACTCATGTGAGTGAAGCCCCCACAGAGCCTTATGGGACTTGTAGTGTTTGCAAGACTAGCCCAACAGCACCAGCAAGAGTTAACTGGCTCTTATAGGAAAGACCTACAGGCATTTAACAGGAACAGTGGTCCTTCAGCAGATGTCACTGATGAGATGTGAAAACCAGAGTGACCAACATTATCACTGATATGATGAAAGCAGAAAGAGCAGCTGCCCTAATGGCAATAATCACAGTGCCTCATGGGATATGTAGTTTTTGCACATGCCAGTGGTAGCATTTTGCATGAGGCCATAACACTGATGCTGCTTAATTTATATGTCTATCTGCTATCTATCATGCTAAGTTGCCGTCTACAAAAACATAGAAACATAGCATTGGATGCAGAAAAGAGGCTATCTATCTATCTATCTATCTATCTATCTATTTATCTATCTATCTATCTATCTATCTATCTATTCATTATCAATACATCCATCCACTCACCCATCCATTCATCCATCCATCGATTCATTCATTATCTATCTATCATCTATCTACTGTCTTTCAATAGATCCTTCATCTACCATCCAACCTTCTATCTATCTATCTATCTATCTATCTATCTATCTATCTATCTATCTATCTATTATCTATCTATTTATCTATCTATCTATCTATCTATTATCTATCTATCTATTTATCTATCTATCTATCTATCTATCTATCATCTATCTATCTATCTATCTATCCATCCATCTATCTATCTATCTATCATCTATCTATCTAGCCATCAATCCATCCTTCTTATTATCTATCTATCTATCTATCTATCTATCTATCTATCTATCCACCCATCTTTCTTTCTTTCTTTCTTTCTTTCTTTCTTTCTTTCTTTCTTTCTTTCTTTCTTTCTTTCTTTCTTTCTTTCTTTCTTTCTTTCTTTCTTCTATCCATCCAACTGTATGTAATTGTATTCATGGGAATTTCCTGCTTTATGCTCAGCCTTGGGCACATTGGATCTTTAATATATATATATTGAGTGCAATCCAATGATAAACACATATAGATGGAAGGAGAATACAGAAGGATATACACATATAGAAGGAGAATACAGACGGATATACACATATAGAAGGAGAATACAGAAGTATATACACATATAGAAGGAGACTGGCAATTCCTAGTGGAATGTGTGATGGATGCCCACGTTGCATTCAGACACGAGTGTGTCACCGCATATAGAAATGCACTCAGCTCTTGTTAGCACATTGACAGCTTTGCTTACAAACCTGTTACCATGCAACAGCCCTTCATTCTCCTCCCCCGCTTCTCTCCTCTCCCAACTTCCCCCCCATACCCGTCTGTCACAAGCCCCTCACCCACCCTCGCCAATATAGACGCTTGCTGCTCGCTGAGCATTCTGGGTTTTGTAGTTTTTTTTAGGTACATTACTGGAATCCTCCAACCAGTGAGCTGACATAGTACCTGTGTGGGCTGTGTTATATCAAAATGATAACATCATACACAGAGGTCTATGGAGCCCATCTGCAGGCAGGGAGCTCTAAAAATGCAATTAAGCTGTTAAAGCATGACCATTTTTATACAATCAGTGATTTTTAATACCCATGAAAATACATGTGTAAACAGTTTTGTGCTGTGGCTCATGGGAAAAGCTTAAAAGCATCAACGCTGCTGTTATTTAGATGATGGCAACCTATTCAACAAACTGCATACCCACCTAAACATTTCATAGAGTTATATGGAAACAAAGTATAATTAGGCCATACCCCTGAGCCACCCAGACAAGCCCTCAATCTATTTAAAACCCAATCCCCACTGCCTTGTGGGTCTGTGATTCAAGACAGCCGATGGAATTTGGACCATTGGGGAGGTATGACATGGCGCGGCGCTAACAAATGATTGGGGTCATTTTGAGCATGGCATTGTTGTGGGTAACTGATATAGACCGATCACAGTTAATTTCTTTGATTATTGCTTTGGGTTACTGCATTTGGACATATTGGTCTACTGTCAATAAATTTCAGTTGTAGCATCTGACTGATGACATGTAGAGTTCCATCTTAATGCAACTGTCAAGCACTTGTCAGTTGGATGGTCCGCCATGCTGCCATGCCTGTATTAGATTTGTTATTTCTGGTGCCTGTAAAGCCTAACGGTAGATAGATGATAGATATTGGCAGGTCCTTTTCTGGCAAAACATCATGGCAGCCAACAGACAAGGCCAAAGCATGTGACAATGGCAATTAAACCCTCCCAGTGCTCCCATGCAGCTCAGCTGAGCTTTGGCTGTGATATAATCAGGCCTTGGCTGGGCTTTACAAAAAACCAAAAGCAGAACTGAAGGCAGTTGAAAGCTATAGAAACCCCCTGCTTTGTGGCAAGAAATAAAGAGGAAACAACAAGGCGGCTGGGAAATTGTGTTGCCCTGAAGTCAGGTGACAAATCACAGCAGTGCCAAGTCAACAAGAAAGAAACTCTGCACTGAAGGTAAATTCCCAGGATCAATGGGTTGGACTGATACAATCCTTTCTTTAAAATTCAACTACTCTCGGTTTTCCCCTATTGTCTGGCCAACGGAGCTAAAACAGTTCTTGGAGGACCCAATCTTTGGTGGGTCAGGATAAATGGAAGTTTATTTTCTATTTGCCGCCATTATTGCCATGCTTTCATATTCCTTTAAACTGAACATTAGCTGGATAAAAAAGTAATTAGAAACCAAAAAATGCTTTAAAACTGTGGTTCTAGCCATCTGAGACCAAAATCCTTGGTCCTGTCTTCCATGACCAGATCTGGACCGGGTTGAGGTCCTGTGCTCACAGACATTCCAAGTTACAGTCGCATTCATCAGCTTAATAGCCTTCAGTGGTCCATCTTGGATTCAGGTTGACCACATTGGCTTAAGAGGTTTTTCATGGGGGCTGAGTTCTGCATGATGAGCAAAAGAGCCTTATTTTATTAATAAAAAGGAATAGTTTCCTCCCGGGAGAAGCCGACGGCCATGTTTGCATACAAATGTTAATGAGCGAGTTGCCTGCTGGATCTATAGTGTAGCAACAATTGCTGTGCTTATCAACTGCCGCACACCCTGGGGGGTATTGATTTGCAAAGGGAAATCTTCTGACAAATGGGAGGGTCGAAGTTCTCAAAATGCAAAAACCTTTTTTTTCCCCCAAATGTCTTCACTCGAAATGGAAAGATCTGCCAAACTGTGCGCATTTTAATATGCAAGAACAGAACCGGTATGTCAGGTGCCTTATTGAATGAGCAAGTGCAATAACACAGGAATACAAAATTTATTTATAATATACATATCTGAACCAGATTGAGGATATGAGTACAATATATATATATATATATATATATTCAGATATATATGTACATTCAGGAACTGAATAATAATCTTACTTTGATCTACTAATTCATTGCCAAGGATTGATTCTTGCCTTTTTTCATTTTCATCCTAGCCTCTGTGTTTGTGTTTTATTCAGTTCTGCTAACCCTCCTCTCTTTAGGACCCTGCGGGAGGCCCTGCACATCACAGAAGGCAGGAAAAAAGGGAGAGAGGGGGAGTGATAGAAAGGAAGGGGGGGTCAGTGAGAGAAAGGAGGAAGGAGGATGTTGCTTTTCGTGATGCTAGCTTAGGCCAGGATGCATCAGCTACAGTGATATGGTGGGTGACTTTGCTCCATCGCTCCGCTTCATTGTTCCATCGTTCCATCAAAGAGAACAGAAGATGTTCCAGGCAGTGACAGCGGCTTGATGTGAGAGGAGCAAAGAAAGAGGAGTAGCGGTATTGGTGGAGCAGGAGGAGGAGGACAGAAGAGGACTATGAGATCTGGGTATCCACATCCTATATGTTCAAAATGATGAAGACGGAGGGTAAGAACCCAGGTGGGGGACCCAGGAGTTCCTCCCCTCATAGGAATGCTTATGAAGTTGGGGTGCAGACATTGTGCTCTGGCAAAGATGGGTTACCAGAGTCAGAATCTGAGGATAACCACAAATCACGGTGCAAATATGGGTCCAATGTTCACCGAATCAAGAACATGTTTCTACAAATGGGGACAACCCCAGGGGGAGCAGAGGTGGACAGTGGAAAGGCCAAGGAAAAGCCATCAAAACTGACATTGCCGCGGGCCGGCAGCCTAAACGAGAATGTCAACCACAGCGCCCTTTTAAAGCTGGGTACCAGCGTTTCGGAGAGAGTGAGCCACTTTGATGTCCCTACGGACAGGCCGCCTTCCAAACTGCAGGAGGCCCGCCGCGTCTTCGAGAGGAATCTTCAAGAGAAGGAGACCACCAATCGTATCTTCCTGCGCAAAGAGAGAGGAGGGTTCCAAGATCGAAAACTGGACGTAGTAGTAAGGTTCGGAGGGAGCACAGAGTCGCTTGATAGGTTGGAAACGGACGCTGTGTCGCCAACCGTAAGCCAGTTGAGTGCTGTCTTTGAGAATGCAGACCTCCGCAACAACCTCCACAAAATTCCTGTCAAGGGTCCAACCAGCCGGCGTACCAGACTCGTCCAGCCTGAGGTAACCAAGGATGTTGATGCTGACAAGAAAGCCGGTGTAAAGGTGGCTGATGGGCCTCAAAGGCCTGGCTCAGTTCAGGAAATCTGTAAAATCAAGCCAGTGGAGGTGGAAGAAAGTGGGGAGTCAGAAACAGATGCACTAAAGGAAACAGAGGTAACACAAGAGGAGAAACCTACCAAAACTGGAACTGAAAATGGGGGTTCAGAGGTCAAGGGGGTGACAGCACGAGAGGGTGACTTGGAGGAAGATGCTGAAGCAGAAACCGTTGAAGAAGACTTTAAAAGGGAAGACTGGTCTGAGGTTGAAGTGATAGAGCTCAGCGCTTACAGTGGACTTGGGGAGGACTCTGGGGGCAGTGGCTTGGAGGAAGATGAGGATGGGTTTTATGAAGTGGTAACCAGCTGCCAGGAGATTGAGGGTCTGTCTGAAGAAGAGGAGCCTGCGCAAACGAGGAAAATACGCTTTAGTACAGCCCCTATTAAGGTAAGTCCAATACCTACAGGCCAAGGTCTACCATTTTCCTACTGAGATAGGGTACAGTGGGAGGTGAGCATCTAAAATTGTTCCTTAGTCTGATATTTGTTGACCGGTGGTTGAGCCATGAAAGCTAAGGTACTAAAAATCCCAGAATGCTTTGAGCGTGGCCTGGCGCTACCTCAGAAGGGGGAGACACTAACGCTGAGAGGAATAATCCTCCATTTGCAGATATCTTTATCACATTGCTGCACCACCAGTCCTGCCATGTTTGTTACTGTAACATCAATCCTTCCCCCCCCCCTCCAGCTCAGCCCCTTGGTGTTGCTCTGCTACAAACACACTGAGCTGACAGAACGAAGGAAGTGTGTGTGTGTGACTATGTGACACTTCCTGCTGCTGTGGGGACAGTGGCTGCCTGACAGGGTGTGTGTGGGGGAAGGGAATCCCCTTCACTTCCTGTTATACTGATCCCTCTGTAGTGATAACCCCACTGCTGAGCCTTGAATGTGTAATATATATGTCAGAGATGCTATTACACTAAATACATTGAACTGCACGTCCCTGTGGCCGAGTATCATTTGCAGGTGTATCCTGCCTGGTGGAGCGTACCACTAGATGTGCCTCAGAGGGGCCCATTCCTGTCATAAACAATGCAAAGCAAGGCCTGACACCAATCCATGTGTAAAACATACAGGCCATATTTTGTAATACCGACAGCTGCCTCTATACAAGCCTACAGTGCAGGAGCGGCAGTTACACGTTGTGACAGCAGTGCATGTTAGTAATACAATAGGAAAAATGCTACAGGGGCCCACTGACTGGCAGCCAGCAACTGCCTGCACATCCGCAACTGTCTTTGAGGGGTAGGGGTGCAAATACAGGCCCTTTATGTAGTGAGGCCCTGTTAGGAGTAGGAAGAGTGAGGGACAGCAGAGCAAGATGGCGACAGCAATAAAAGATGGAGTCATCACCAAAAACTTAAAATAGACCCTGGTATACAGTGTTGAACTGGCCAACTGGGATACCAGGAAAACTCCCGGTGGGCCCTCTTGCTTCTAACCATTTGGCCTATTTCATGGCCCTTTCCTATTTCTTTAAGGGGCTTAATATTGGAAGAATAGAGTATAGTAAATAAATATATTAAAAAAAACTAGAGGTTGAGTCATTAGAGCAGGGATAATAGTTTGGAAAGTGGGCCCACAGTCTAAGATTTTCTGGTATCCCAGTCTGACACTGATGGAATATCAGGTACAGAGAGGCCCAAACAGCCTCTCACTACAGGCCCGATAAATAGTGTCGGTCTCAGGCACTTCTGTAGCCTAACACGGTGCTGTAAGGATATATATACGCCATATCGACCCAAAGAATTCCTCTGTGGGATCTAGGGGGAAAAGCAAGGAACTGTGGGAAACCAACATGGCAGCTGATGTTTTTTCCAAAACATGAACTCCTCCTGTATGAATCAATACCATTCTGAACAGTGAGTATCTCCCATACAGGGTCGCGTGACAATAAGGGGCTTATTTTATTATTATTAAGTCTGAACAAAATCACTTCTCACTTCTCAAAATTTTGAGATTCATTATCTCCCAATGCTGCAAATAAACCCGAACCCGAAAATCCGCCATCTCAGATCTGTCGAGGTCCTGTATAAGTCAATGGGAGAGGCACCTATCTCAAATTGAAATTATCGGGGGGCTTTGGGTTTTTTTGCCACAAAATCCGACATTTTCAGGGTTTCCGGGCAATAAATTAGTGCATTTTTGGGGTTTTACTCAATTTTATCGAGTTTTTCCACAATCCGATTAAATCGAGGTTTTTTTTTTATTAATAAAGAAACTATGGGAGTTTGGTCATGTTTTTTTTTTAATAAAATATGAGACGAATTAGTATTTTAGTAAATAACCCCCTTTATAGTTATGGTACAGGGAGCAATAAACTGCAACTCACACGTTCCTTAGCAATGGAAAGCGGTTTAGGCACATTGAGTGGGTCTGTACGGTGGTGTTGATCTCTAAATCTCAGAGCACATTGATCTCTATCCTGTGGTACGGTGTGTGTGTGCCCAACATGCCAGTGTGTGACATCCAGAAGAGTGAAGGTCTGCAGTGAGGGCTGTATTGCGCAGACATTATCTAACCCCAGTCACCAATGAAATATCGATCCAGTCTTGGCCATAAAACCGCTTTGTTATCGTGTGACGTAAAGAGTCAGGACTGGGTCGGTATGTCTGAGTGTCTGCACCTTTTTATAGTGCTATTTATTTTATTAGGTGTCCCTTATATATAAATATTATATATATGCTCTATATTTACCCTTCTCTCCCTTGTTTTTCAAGGGGTCTATAATTAGGCAGAGCTATTTTATTCAGATGCCGTTGGGGCCTGTACATGAGAGTTACCTCACCACTAAAATCAGACTACACATGGACTTTATATTCTGTTTGGTGCACTTTATTTAGATGTACGCTGCATACTGCTGTGGTTTCTGTGCAGCCATGCAGAACGCACACGTTAATTAGGGAGCACTGATCAACCAGCTGCTGTTAAATTAAATTACAGGATGACGGAAGGCTTATGGGGGGTGCTGGGAATTGTAGTTCAGTGGCAGGCCTGTTTTCTTTTTTTAACTCATTCAGCAGAAAAGCAAAATGTGTCAGATTTACCAATCGAATAGTCTTCTCATATTCCCCTGTGGACATGCTGGAACTGTGCACTGTTAGTGGCTCCCAAGGGAAGGCTTAAGAACCAGAGCATTAGCGGTTTCTCCTCTTGGCTCGCACAGCTGTTCTTATTGGTCAGCTTCCCATTCAGCATCTGCTGGGCCAAAAAAAAAATGTTAATCAAGGACGTCCAATCTGCTGACCAATAGCTGTTTTATCATAAGGAGAACATGGCAAAGATTTGGGCCAAGGCAAATTCTTTTTTTGGCAAAAACTGTCCCTAATAATCAGTAGGGCACCCTTCCTTCCATTTTAAACCATGTCCTTAGACTAGGGGGGTTCTATCAATGCCGCACACTCAGGTTCTCTTGGACCTAGACAACTCTAGGGTCCTGAGTCCCAGTGTGATTTAAAATTGCCCATTTTTCATTATTCTCCCATGAAAATATTCAGTGTTTCTATCCATGGTTTTCCTGACATCTCTTCCCTTCCCCAGGCATAGGACCTTTTTCTGGGTAACCAAATGGTGGCACTATGCTAAGCCCCCCATGCAACTGGATATCCCATGAGGACCCTGACCCTGGCTAACAGAGGGGCATGTGACACCAACCCTGCCTCATTGTTAAACATAGCAAACCCTCCTTTCTTACACTGGGGGGCTTCACAGCCCACTTTGATGCTCCACCCATGTGACAGTCATTCCATAGTCATGTACTGGCACTTTGGTTCTCCACCCATGTGACAGTCATTCCATAGTCATATACTGGCACATTTATTTTCCACCCATGGTACATTTCCTGATTTGATTGATAGCTGGCCAGTTTCACAGATGTCTCATGATTCTACTGGTTATCATGGTTCTACTAATGTGTGAATAGCACAAACCTCCCCTTTATCTCACTGTTATCACATGCAAAAAGGCACCAGAAATAGTGATACTGGTGATGATTCCATTCTCAGACAAGGGAGACTAGGGAGATAGTTTAGGCCAGTGATCCCCAACCAGTAGCTCGTGAGTAAAATGTTGCTCCCCAACCCCTTGGATGTTGCTCACAACAGGTGCTTATTGTTGAATTCCAGGCTTGGAGGCAAGTTTTGGTTGCATAAAATCCAGTTGTACTGCCAAACAGAGCCCCTGTAGGCTGCCGGTTCACATTGGGGCTATCAATAGCCAATCATAACCCTTATTTGGCACCTCCCAGAACTTGTTTCATGCTTATTTTGCTCCCCAACTTATTTTACATCTGAATGTTGCTCACGGGTGAAAAAGGTTGGGGACCCCTGGTTTAGGCTAATAATGTATATTTGTAGAAAAGGTCAGTGAGAAGAGTCCGATTTTCCTCTGCTGTTCTCGCTTTTTGCCTCAGTTTAGTATCCATTGTGATTGTGGGCAGAGCTTGAGACCCCACAATGTTGACTTGGCTATCTGTCCCTTCTCATTTCCATCATAGGTCTATATAACTCCCATAGGTTTTAGCACTAGCTCATTTTTGTAAGGGTAGGCTTGGAACTCAGGTTCTCTGATGGACTTCTGAAGGCTCGACTACACAATCTAGGAACAAAGCCACTGGAGAAGATGCTATAAATGGTAACATGAAGTAAGGTCTTAAATGTGGATCATTAAAATGGGGTTGGTTGAAGTATCTGCTGTAATCACAGGAGAAAATTAATCACACCTACACCAACTTTGCACTTGCCACCAGCCACCCCTCCAGCTCTGCACAACCCATGCTCTTTCTTTCTTCCCCTTTTTCCGAAGATCCTTTTCTACTTTTTCAGTACAGTTCTTGCTTTAGTAACACCACAATCTATACATTCACTATGCTTATACTACCACCCATAGACTTGCTGCTAGCTAAATCCATTATACATTCTAACCCTTCTCGTTTTCTTTGCTGCCTTGGACCCTGTACACCACAGGCATGTTCAGTAAAGCTCCTCTCAGTTCTCTTCCTACTTTTAAGGCTAGAGATTCTTTGTCCCATCTGCTCCCAAGATACCAGATGTTATACTGAAGGCTAGAAAGCCTTCAACCAAAATATCTATGTAAATATGTTTACTGCTCCTGCAGTATTTTTTGGGGTGAAAGCTGCTCTTCAACCTTCAACCCCTCTAGAAGGGTTCCATAAGGTTTAGCCTTTACTCTTCTTACTGTACTCAATTCACATAGTCAGTAACGTCTATCTCTCATTGGAAATAACTTCTCCTGATCTTGTATTTTTTTAAAATATTGCCAGAGGAATTCCCCTCCTTAATCCATATACCTGCCAAATCAATTCTTCAATACTTGTTTTCTGCAATCTCCCTTTCCCCCTATGTTTACTCGTCTAATTGCATATATGTAATTATCACATTTCCAGTCAATTCTAAATGCTTTTGCCACAATGTTCTCCTTAACCTGTTGACCCCACTCTGCAGATTGAAGGACAATTAAGCTCCTTTTGGTTATCTGAAACAATTAAATGCACATGGTAACCTCTTTGTGTTGCCTTCACTTGAGTGGCGCTTACACCAATAGACTTCTTATCTGCCTGTTGAGTCCTCCAAATCCTACAGTTAGTTTCAGGTAGCATCTCTAACCACTGTGGTCTGAATGGAAGAGTAGCACAGTAGCACTCTCTTGGGTGGAGGTTTGGGGATGATGGAAGATTTAAATTTAGATCTAGGACAGTTTTCAAACTCCACTTTGAGGATCAAATTTGGCCAAGGTCCTCTTTATCCCAATATTTGGTTATAGATAAATGAAGGTATTAGGTTCATAACCCTGATATATTAGATCAGTGGTTTTACAATCAAGTTCCCCAGGGATGTTCAACCTTTGGTCAGGGACCCTATAGTAAATGTATTTCTTGCTGGGCTGCCCTGTGCCATGAATATTTCAAAACTCCATACATAAAAGGGGAAGGCCTAGCCTCCACGAGCCTAAGTGGTTGGGTACGTGGGTGGATTTCTACATGCATAACTGAACATTTGTAAGTCTTTTCTGGATACATTATTAGGCATGTGACCAGAGATTAAATGGCTCATTTAATTTGCTAGATTCGATTTTTTTTGTTTATATAAAGTCTTTTAATTTTTCCATATTATTAACTGAACAAAGACTATACATTTGTTATTTTTTTTTCTGAACAGGAATCATTTGTTTTTATAGGTTCTTTTACTTTTGGCCAATCCCCACTAGTGGTGGCAAAGTTCTGTGGGATCAGATCTCCAGAAGCCACTTGAGTACTGCCAGATGAGTAATTAGTAACTGATTAAAATTGTTTTAATTGTTTCCTATTAGACAAACCCCATGGGCTGAATTATGGACCTATTTTATCCAGCTGTCAATACGCAACTATATCTCACTCATGTGGAATGGTCCTAATAGGCAGGAGTGGGCCATAAAGAAATGGAAACGTTTTTTTTTAAGATGGAACCAAAAGAACAGCTGTTTTCTGTTCTGTTGCTTTTAAGGTGTATAGCACATATTCCAATGAGGACTACGACAGGCGTAACGAGGATGTGGACCCCATGGCGGCCTCAGCTGAGTATGAGCTGGAGAAGCGGGTGGAGAGGCTGGACCTGTTCCCCGTGGAGTTAGAGAAAGGTAAAGCAAATGACTAATGGGAAAGCGTAATGCATCTACATTTAGATTTCCACCAACACTATTCTAAAATGTCTCTTTGTTGTCCATCGGACCCTAAATCTCTCAGTACACTCCATCTCCGGGATAACCTGGGCAAATGAACCATCTTCCATTGGTTGACCTTGAAGAGTCACTATCAAATAGCCTGCTTGTTAGCTTTACTTGCTGAGTATGGTGTTGTTGTTAGATATAGGAAACGCTGCTCTGATGATCGGAAGAAGATAAATTCTGTAATCTTCTTATATAAGTCAGTTCCCCAGGTTTTTTGCTCAGCTTTGCTTCAGGAGCCAGAACCAGAAGTGCAGAGAACATAAACAGTCCAACACTGCTTTCAATTACAATTACATTTATATGGGGCGTGACAGTTCCCCTTTAGGGGATACAACCAACACACAGAGTCTGTTTTATATCTAACAAAGTATTTAAATACATTATATAAACATTACGTTCTCTGGGCCTGTTTAGCTTCATACCCCACACATTCCCTGCAGACTCAGTTCCCAGAATATGAAGTCACTCTGACTCTTCACTTCTTTTTAGCGTTTATATATATATATATATATATATATATATATATATATATATAGAATATATATATATATATACAGTATAGCACCAACACATGTACACATGGCACCAGAGGAGCTTGCAATCTAAGGTCCAAAGTTCAACTCAATCAGGAGCCATTTAACCTGCCTAAATGTTTTTGCTGCAGTTTTGTTTATATTTCCTATCCACAAATACAATACATTGATAACCAATCATTGTGCATCTCTGTAGACTCTGAGGGTCTTGGAATCAGTATTATCGGGATGGGAGCCGGAGCTGACATGGGACTGGAGAAGTTGGGGATATTTGTCAAGACAGTGACAGAGGGTGGAGCTGCCCACAGAGATGGCAGGTACAGCGCTCAATTATGTTTGTATTAATAGCTGAAAATCTATACTTGGGGGACTTAATGATTCAGAGGGGTATTAGAACTCAACACTAGTGCCGAGCTCTAACACCCAATAGCATAGAATGGAGTTTGACTTCTCGTAATTCTTCTCTAGAGCTATTTACTACCAAGAGGTAACTGGAAGCTGAATTTATTCCACAACTAGGCAATTTCTATGACAATAACACAGTTGACTTCTAGTCTTTTACTTCCAATCTCCAGGATCCAGGTGAATGATCTTTTAGTTGAAGTCGATGGGACAAGTTTAGTTGGTGTCACTCAATCATTTGCTGCGTCTGTCTTGAGGAACACAAAAGGACGTGTAAGGTGAGGTTTGACATATATCCATATAGTATGTAATAACTACTGGTGCCACCATAAGTACATGGCTTGCTACCTTGGGTTTTATTACAAATAAGAACAACCCTGCCTTTAATAAAATAAAGAAGAGCATTGTTTACAGCACTAGCCATTTAGTCATGTTCATAATTGAATGAAAGATATCAGTCACGTGTTTAATTTATTAACGTTGCATTAGGTTTCTAATTGGCCGGGAAAAGCCTGGAGAACAGAGTGAGGTGGCCCAGCTGATCCAACAGACTTTGGAGCAAGAAAGGTGGCAGAGGGAGAATATGGAACAGAGATACAATCAGTGCAATGAGGATGACGAAGAGGTGAGTAGGGTAAAATATAAGGTAGTGAAAAGTGAGTGGAATCTACAGACGCATGGGCAAATCACTTGCATTGAAATGAAACTAGGACAACTGAGATAACCAAATTATATGGAACTCCATTAGAAGCAATGGGAAATGTTTGGGTTGGAAGTAATGCTATGCAATCATCCTAAGAGATGCCTTTATTTCTCTGGAATTATTACAAAACTGAATTAACCAAAGGCAAAGATTCAGTATAGTGGTATTTAATAGACGAGGAAGAACCAAGTAATGCTATATGAATATCTTGAAGAAAGATTGCAAATGTACTTAAAGTGTAGCCTGCTTTTGTTTTTTCTACAGTGACCATCACTTTCACTCATCCAAACCAATAAATGCATTAATATGCTGAAGGCTAGCACCAATCAAAAAGCTAGGTTTAGTTTAACTTGTTTTTTTTTTTGTGTGCTACCCATCTGAAGAACAGTTGGTTGGGCTTCTGTGGTGGAGGTTTCCTTTTCTGCTTGATGGAGGTGTTGCTGAAGATTTTAGATTAGCACTGCCGTATTTCCTTAGTTGATAAAGACAGTGTTCTTAATATTTTAGACTGGGGAGTATGCAACTGATGAAGAAGATGAAGAGATGAGCCCTATGTTCCCAGGCGGAGAACTGGCTATTGAAGTGTTTGAACTTCCTGAGGGTGAAGATGCACTGTCTCCAGTAGAGATGGATCCTGAGAAGCTGGTGCACAAATTCAAAGAGGTAACTGTCTCTGGCTTACAAAGCAGGCCATTAAACAGGTGGATCTCCAGTCTAGATGTCAAATAATTTGTGTTCCCTTCCACAGTTGCAGATCAAACATGCGGTTACTGAGGCTGAAATTAAACAACTGAAAAGAAAGGTGAGCGAACAATATCTCCATAGACAATATTGTCTCATTTCTACCAGTATCTTCCATGTTCCAAATACCTTCTACTTTCTACCCACTGTCACACGTAGTCCCCAAGATCGAACTTGTTCCTGGCCAATTTTCATGATCTATTACCATCCTGCCAATTGAAATTCCTTATTGTCCTATCACGTACAGCTCTCTAATACACTTTCTCCTTGCAGCTGGCAGGTCTTGAACAGGAACGTTCTCGTTGGAGGGTGGAAAAGGCTCAGTTGCAGCAAAGTGTTCAGGAGAATAGGGAACGTGTGGAGAAACTGCAGGGATATTGGATGGAGGCTCAGAATTTGTGCCAAGCAGTGGATGAGCACTTAAAGGAGACGCAAGCCCAGCACCAGGGATTGGAGCGCAAGTATGGCAAAGCAAAAAGACTGATCAAGGACTATCAGCAAAAGTAAGGAGTCCATTAACCCAGAAAAAAACCTCACAATTTTCATACTTTCGGTTACTTTTTCATCCCCATATCATTTCTCTTTGTGTCCTTTTCATTGCTCTTTTTCTAAAAGCTACTCCTCTATTCATCTTCCAGTCTGCCATTCCAACCACTACCTGGTTGCCACGATAAGTAGGACCCCAACAACCATAAAACAGTTTCAGTTCCAAATTAAATTTTTCATTTTTTTTTTATATTCTGTCTTCTCAGAGTTCTGAATAAAACACTGAGTGATGCTCAGAGTCTTGGCCTTTACAGGGTGTGTTGTTGCCAGATGTAGAACTGAATATAAAATAATTGGCGATATTTGCAGATCAACTTCATGACCTTATGTAGTTCAGCAATACTCCTAGTCCTATTGGTTTTAACCTGGTCAAAATAAATGGTGGCATTAAGCATAGACTGTAATAGAATAGCTTCATATATAAAATTCCACTAGATGATTAATATAATGAGGATACTAAGGATTTTGATTAAAACCAAAAATCTATCTCCTATTCGGTTGAGTTTCCATGATGATCCCTAATGCAGTTATATTTCCTATTAATAAGACAATTGTATTACAATAAGAAATTGCCATTCGAAACATGAAAGAATATTTGGTATAAAATGATGCCATTCATATTTGGGAAGAACCAAACTTAGCATGGCAGCCCACCAGCCATATTTCCCAGATATATTAGGGCCTTAATCAGTGGCATAGGTTGAATATGTTATAGGTGTCTAGAAGGTGTCCTCATACTGCAGGCATCTTTAAGAGAAGCAGATGGGATCTCACATTGTGGGATCAGATCTAATACGAGGGGACCCAAGAGAAGAGCAACATGCCTCTGTGACAAATACCCAGCCTGTTACTGATGAGTCAGCCAGGAAATCCAGAATATCCCTGCTCACTAAAATAACCCTGCTTCTGCTATCTGTTTAAAAAAAAAAAGAGGGGTGGATAGGAGCAGCAGGGAAGGAGAGCAAAATGCGCAATGTTGGCTCACTGCGACTGACAACAGAGTGGGTGTTTCCTGCACGAATGGCAAGGAGCACAGCATAAGTCACCTATCATCTACAGTACCACCATTTCCAATCCTCATTATTTAAATAGTCATTCCATTCTTCACCACAATTATATACTTCTTTCTAAAGCCATAGGTCAGGGCAGGCAGCTGGCAAAGTAGTCAAGTCAGAACAGGTCAAACAATCAAACCCAGGCGTTGGCAAATACAGAATAGATCTGGAATAGGAAGATGGACTTCTAGAACAAGGGCTAAACACCAAGTGAACTCAACGATCCAACGATCCAACAATCCAACACGTGGGAGAGGATGAGGGAGGTTTAAATAGCCCCTTCATGGGGTAATGGCCTGCAACTGGGACAAATGTGTTTGCTGGTTGAGCTCTGGCTCAGCCAGAAAGAGCACCGACCTATTAACATAAGGTCCCTTGCTCTAGACAAGACAGGTCCTGACAATTCATATAGTTCTTAGTCCAGTTCCACAACTCATTGATCACAATAACTTCTCTTCCAAAACCCAGCAGGGTTGCCAGTTCACCCCTTTAATACTGCCAATTTATTAATCCATCTAACAATCATCCATCAATCTATCTATCATCTATCTCATTGTCTGCCTCAACTATCTTGTATAATTCAATACAATCCATACAATTAGGTCTTTCATCTATGACTCATCATTCCCCTCCAAATTGCCTCTCTAATGTATCCAACTCCATCCTTAATCAGTTAGTTCTCATTGCACAATATGTGTATCCTTGTGCTTCTTCTCCACCCACAAAATTCCTATATATCGTTGACGAGCTTTTTCCTTGTAGACCTTTCCTCTTTCATCATCCACCTGTTTAGTTTGTTTTATGCAGTCAGTCTTTAATCCCCATACCAACATTTGTTTTCTTTCTCAACCATCTGCCTAATCCTTCCTGCCTACTCTCTACTGCTATATAATTACCACCACCCTCTCACTCAAGTTCCTTTATTAGATCTTTTTTTCTTTTTATTGTTTCTCTTATTGACAGTCCTACCCAGCAACCACTCCAGCTCTTTTCTACCTACCCACTTAATGACATAAATGGATCAAATAAACCAGTTATTTGCCACCTCTGTGCTTTCTACCACTCCTTCTAGCTCATTGTCTTCCCACTGCCAAACGCATCGGCTCTACATCTCACATTTAATCCCTCATCCGTACTATCTATAAAAGTTGTCCCCCTTTTGCTCGCAGGGAGCTGGACTTCCTGAAAAAAGAAGAAACGCAGAAACAGACACTGGAGGAGGTTGAAACTGCCCATACTGCAGAGATCCAGACGCTACAAGAGAAGGTGTGTCTCTGGCTTCTCATCTATCTTCTCTTGTATATAATTATCTGTCCCTAAAGCTTTCCATAGATTTCCAGATTGCCCAAGTTAGCGCCCATGGCAATGGATGGCCAGAAATTGTCTGGTTTGAGTAATCAAGTGGACATTTTCATCTGGGGTAACCTAAAGGATACTCTAATTGACCCCCAGCAGGCTGTATTTTGGCACATTTACAAAACACTGAAGATATGCAGGGATCAGTTCACTCCAAGGACTTTGGGACAGTTTCAGCTCTTGACTGAAACACTTCCATGCCTTCCATAATATGTCTTTTTTTCTATCCCCTTAGGTTGCAGAATTAGAGAAGAAGCTTATGACTCTGCAGTCAAACACCACCACCTAGATTGCGTATTATGAGGGCAGGGGCACATTCCATGGTGGTGCTTACTGCTTGTTCCACCTGCAGGATTTTAACTCTCCTCCCCTCCTTCCCCAGCGATAGAACTAATGACAATCTCTGCCTTCCATTGCTCATTTACTTTCCCTATTATTAAAGTGTGGGACAGAGCAGCAGTTGCTCTCCACTGGGACCTGGACTCATGGTTCTTCAGGATCTTCTTATTGGACAAACAAGGAGTCCCAGTGGGCTGCACAGTTCATTTTAAGGCGCCATTTTGGCCTGCGTCTTCTTGTGGCCATAGGAATGTTTTACACAGTTGTTTTGTGGTCCTTGTCAATTGACAGCTTTGTGGCCTATATCATATGGTGGCCTTGCAATGACTTTGGGACCCTCGTATTGCTTGGATATTTAAGGCCCCCTAGAGGCCTAAGCAATGAACTGTGGCCCTTCATCTGGGACTTTGCGTGTCTCTGTGCTGTGTCTGTGCTGGTGGCCCGTGTCTCTTACTTGCCTTGGAATCAAATGGCAAGATTTGTTTGGCACTTACCCGTACCTCCCTCTCTCTATCTCTATCTCTCTCTATACTGTAGCGCCTCCCTTTCCTTCCCTTGGGCTCACAGAGTGAGTGTGCCGAGCATTGCCCGAATGACAGCTAGTGTGTAAGGCTGTGCGTGTGTAACTTAAAAAAACGTGTGTGTGATAGGCGTGTAAAAATGTAGTTAGCTGTGACTGTGCTGTATTGTGTGTTAAAATGAATATAGGATATGCCAACACACATGCAGACCTGTAGGTACACATCTAATACACATGAATACACACTCACACATACCAGACAGACCACGCAAGGGTAAGTCTCTTAGAAGATACACAAGTTTTTAGTACTGGTCCTGTGACTTGTGACCATGTGTGTCGGTAAATATAAACACAAACAGACACACAACCCCAGATACGTTGATGATGTATATAGCTCTGTATAAATGTGAGCCAGTATCTGCCTCTGACTTTACCACCTGCACGAAAAACTATGCCAACCACAAAGCAGGTATTCTGAAATGAATGCGTCCTGACAAGGGAATTGCTGGCATCCATCTTTACTGCTGGTTAGAATTTTGTTTTTTAAAGGGAAACCTACACCAAATATGAAAAAAGGGACAGTTCAGACCAATTTCCCCCTTGGTGTTTTTGAATATAACCTTGTAACTGGGTCATAAAATCTGGAAGAAGTCCTCGATTTTGAATAGTTTCATGAACACTGTTCCAAAGCGGCAGGGTAGATGTAGAGGGCAGTAACCTAAAACAATTTGCATATGATGAGGGATTTTTATTCTTTAATTCATTAGGATTTTAAACTATTATCTGGGTGCTACGTTAAAATGTACCCTAGCACCTGCCATAACCCTCCTGTTGTGTTACAATTCCATAGCAAGAATGCAGACAGGAGGTGTGGCCTTGCAGTTTGGGGGTGCCATGACATACTATGGGGTGAGTATTACCAAATAAATGGAATTTCTCATACTCTCTAGGTTCTCACATAGAATGAGAGAAACGATACATCTAGGCTACAATAGGTATTCTAAACACCCTTCTCTAGGACAATACAGGGTGCCTCAAGGACCAGATTTTAGGACTCCAGTTCCAAAGTTTATGTACATTGACTAGATCCCATTGTTTTCGCCATTTACGAATGGGGGGTGTTTATGTAGAAAATCAGAAGATAGAGATCCATTAGTATATTTTGGGCAAAGAATGGATATGGGGTGTGAGGGTGCGCTGCTAGTGATGTGAATGGTGATAGGGAGGGGGTGAATGACATTGTGCCAAATTACTATCTGTCTATTTATTGGTCTGTTACAGAAACAAAAAAAAACAAAACAATATTGAAAGGCTGTGTAAATGTGAAGAGTCCATTATTGGGAACCAGGATCAAAGTGTTGGGGGGGGGGTATGGGTCATGACAAATTAGAAATTTGGAATTAAACCAACTCTAATTATTCTACTTTGGCCCTTATTTATATAGCAGATATTAATTACCATTAATTATTATTACTCATTTAATAATAATGATACATGGAGGAGGCAAGTAGAGGGAGTAGGGAGGGGTATATGGAGCAATAGGAGGAGTTATAGGGAGGGTTATATGGAGCAATAGGAGGAGTTATAGGGAGGGTATATGGAGCAATAGGAGGAGTTATAGGGAGGGTTATATGGAGCAATAGGAGGAGTTATAGGGAGGGTTACATGGAGCAATAGAAGGAGTTATAGGGAGGGTTATATGGAGTAATAGGAGGAGTTATAGGGAGGGCTATATGGAGCAATAGGAGGAGTTATAGGGAGGGGTATATGGAGCAATAGGAGGAGTTATAGGGAGGGTTATATGGAGCAATAGGAGGAGTTATAGGGAGGATTATATGGAGCAATAGGAGGCGTTATAGGGAGGGATTATATGGAGCAATAGGAGGAGTTATAGGGAGGGTTATATGGAGCAATAGGAGGAGTTATAGGGAGGGTTATATGGAGCAATAGGAGGAGTTATAGGGAGGGTTGCATGGAGCAATAGGAGGAGTTATAGGGAGGATTATATGGAGCAATAGGAGGAGTTATAGGGAGGGTTATATGGAGCAATAGGAGGAGTTATAGGTAGGGTTATATGGAGCAATAGGAGGAGTTATAGGGAGGGTTATATGGAGCAATAGGAGGAGTTATAGGGAGGGTTACATGGAGCAATAGGAGGAGTTATAGGGAGGGTTATATGGAGTAATAGGAGGAGTTATAGGGAGGGCTATATGGAGCAATAGGAGGAGTTATAGGGAGGGGTATATGGAGCAATAGGAGGAGTTATAGGGAGGGTTATATGGAGCAATAGGAGGAGTTATAGGATTTATGGAGCAATAGGAGGCGTTATAGGGAGGGATTATATGGAGCAATAGGAGGAGTTATAGGGAGGGTTATATGGAGCAATAGGAGGAGTTATAGGGAGGGTTATATGGAGCAATAGGAGGAGTTATAGGGAGGGTTGCATGGAGCAATAGGAGGAGTTATAGGGAGGATTATATGGAGCAATAGGAGGAGTTATAGGGAGGGTTATATGGAGCAATAGGAGGAGTTATAGGTAGGGTTATATGGAGCAATAGGAGGAGTTATAGGGAGGGTTATATGGAGCAATAGGAGGAGTTATAGGGAGGGTTATATGGAGCAATAGGAGGAGTTATAGGGAGGGCTATATGGAGCAATAGGAGGAGTTATAGGGAGGGTTATATGGAGCAATAGGAGGAGTTATAGGGAGGGTTATATGGAGCAATAGGAGGAGTTATAGGGAGGGTTATATGGAGCAATAGGAGGAGTTATAGGGAGGGTTATATGGAGCAATAGGAGGAGTTATAGGGAGGGTTATATGGAGCAATAGGAGGAGTTATAGGGAGGGTTATATGGAGCAATAGTAGGAGTTATAGGGAGGGGTTATATGGAGCAATAGGAGGAGTTATAGGGAGGGGTTATATGGAGCTATAGGAGGAGTTATAGGGAGGGTTATATGGAGCAATAGGAGGAGTTATAGGGAGGGGTATATGGAGCAATAGGAGGAGTTATAGGGAGGGTTATATGGAGCAATAGGAGGAGTTATAGGGAGAATTATATGGAGCAATAGGAGGTGTTATAGGGAGAATTATATGGAGCAATGGGGGCTCTATGGGGAATGTTATATGGAGCAATAAGAGTAGTTTCAATAAGAGCAAAACTATTTGCAACAGTTATACTAAATAGGATATTATAATTCAAATAATCATCCAAAAGATTTTGTTCAGTTAACTGAAAACAATCAGTAATGTGTGATTAATTCGATACTACACAATTTAAAAATGACTGAATATGAGAATATAGTTCATTCTGCTCACAGGATTCTTGCTTGTCTATATAGCAGAAGTAAATCACTCGTTAACAGATGGGAGAGATTAAATACAAAAAGGTAACGTGGTAGAAAAATCATATGCTTTTGTGTATTCTGATAACGATCACCACTTCTCTTATATAAAGAAAAATAGCAGACAAAGATAATGGGGGGCGTTCGCCAGAGGGGATCTCCACGGATCTCTATTTGTACAGAACATTTTAAGGTTCTTGATATCAAAGGGCGGACTGGGTCTTCACCCTCTATTGTCCTAAAATGTAGTTGCCTAGACAAGACAAATAAGGTGCATATCTTAGCAAACATGGGCCCTGTGCAGCTTACATTAATGGGAGATATATTCTATAACTATAGCAAATTGGTGTAACTGAGCACCATAGAGTAGGAGGCAGTCTTACAGCTGTAAATTGAATTTAACTTGGTCTGGGCTATGGGAATAAGCTGCAACTGGTGGCTCTCCTCTCACTCCCTGGCTCCCTGTACACGAGGGAGTGTTAAATAATGGACGAGCCACATGCATATTTTATAGCCTGGCCGCTATTATAGTGCTGAGTGACAAGCTGGAGTCCTCTTCACTACATCCCAAACAAGTTTCCCAGAGGCTGAGAGATGCGCCAGGCTTCCCGAACACAACCACAAAGCAGTGGATTATGGAGGTAAGCAGCAACATTCTCTTTGGCTTCACAGAATCACGTACAAGAGCTTGCAATTCTTTTAGGTGGGACATGCTTAGGACAGAAAGGTTTACAGCTATGGCTTATGGGCAGGTTTATACATAGAAATAAGAGCTTGCACTTCATTAACACAAGAACCAGCGTTGGAGTTAGAACCTGGTAGCCTCCTGTGTTGATAACTGTGCCCCATGGGGAGGACTTCCTTGGGTTTTAAGCCCTCTGAGCACCGTTGGAATGGGAGAGAAAGCGTAACTATCATGTAGATGTAATAGATCGTATATTATTTATGGATTTTAAATTCTCCAATAGCCGATCTCCAGTTTGGAGCAGAACCATTTATCCGGTTTCATGGGGCCCACATACCCTAGTGATAAGCCAGTTGACTGTAAAACAGACTGGAATATAAATAAGAGAGTCCCTACTGTGTAAATGTCAGGAAATATCAGGAATAGAATTACATGTTTTAATCATTAGGGTCACCTTAAGTGGAGCCTAGAACAAAAGGCACCATGTACGACTCATGATTTGAATAACGTAGGGTGGCCAATTTATTGCCAGGGATGTAATTTGGCATCTCCAGACTCCAATAGCACCTTTACCCTCTCTTATATATTTATATATCATGGCACAAGAGGAAGAAATTGAGTGGTTTTCTGGATCTTTCTGTGTTCCATCACCACCATCAGCCACTGGGTTGGCTTCCTCAGTTCTTGTACCACGGTCTATGGCCCTTAAAGGGGTTCTGTGAATTGCAGATGGGCAGCACTCAGGTTTTTCATCTTGCCCTATTGCCTTTTTGCATTAAATGTATTAAATGAGGCCACGGGCAAAGCAGCTGATGAGAGTTGATTCCCCAGCCAACAGCCGGCAGGTAACATTGTCCCATCTGTTGGAAATTAGTGTTATGTGTCAACAACAGCTGGAGGACGGCGGCCCTAGCCGACCTGGAGGAGGAAGGGGTGAAACATGAGGTACAAAAGGAGATGGTGTTTGGCAGTAACTGGATCCCAAGGGAAGGAATGGAGGTGCATAGAGTAGCCCGACTAGATGGGCAGATAGAGAGCAGTTGCTATAGTTCCTTCAGTGAGAGATAGTGATGGGCAGAGGTAGGCAAGGCAGAATAGCTACTGTACAGAGAAGTGGGGCTGGTTTTGCTAAGTCTTCTTGCCAGAACAGACTTACAATAAGGAGATTTAAGACAATGTCTTTTATTTTAAAAACTGGGGAAGGTTGCCTTGAAATGACATTTTAGCCTACTATACACACACTAATGCTACTAGCACCTCAGTTAGTGTTCATTTATGGTGTTTCAGGGAGCATATCTACAGAGGAAGCAGACCCTGCAGCTGCAAGGGGGGCCCAGGAGGTATAGAGGCCGCATGGAGGGTCCTAGTTGATATACAAGCTCAATAAATATTGATCAACCTCTAGACATATTCGGGGGCCTGAAAAACAAATTGTTCTGGGGCCCGTTAATATCTATTTATGCCGCTGGGTTTTCGAGCGAATGAAACGGTTATCGGGTTGTAAAGGTCACTCGTTTTGTCACCTTGGAACTGGGTCAAATTAGTCTGATCCTACTCTGACGAGAGGATTTCATCAATGGTCCCATGTGGTCCTCACGCAATGAAATTTCCAAGCTTGCCCTATAGATATATACCTGGTCTCTGGATAGATTTCAGTAGGTTGGTTTTTGTCTGGAATGGCGAAGCTGGCAGTTAATGAAGGGCAGTTAATGAAGGGCAGTTTATGGGCACCTTATTAAAGTTAAAAATAAACACATACATATATATGAACAGAACCGTGTATTTATGTGCAATGTTTTCGCATTGTGCTGCCCTGTGCATTGGTCAAATGCCAAGGCCACTGTCCAATCAGTGCTGCCGAGACCCAAGGGATGGCACTGGAAGGGATAACCAAGGCATTATCCGGTATTATTAATCCTGCACATGGATTAGATTTCCCTCTGGGATTTGTGCTGCAGGACACACATTTCTGATTAAATCCCTCAGTTTACAGGAAGATGTGTATGGAAGCGGACCAGGAGACGGGTAAGGTAGCTCACAAACTGGCAGATATCTGGTTATAAATGTGCCCCATAAAGGCACGCCAGACCTATAAACATAGCACCTAGATGCTGCTGAATCTTCAGCCAGGATTCCATTGCTACATCCTCATTATTAATCTGTGTTTGTTACCGTTTCATCAGGGTATTTGAGGTGATGGAGATCTGCAGAAGAACAACCCAAAGTCAAAGCTCCAGCTGGTAAATTATGGGAAGATAGAGACGCTACCTACCTCAAAATGATGGGACTGTTGCTTCTCCTTCTGATCATTCCACATTCATCTTGTAACTCAGTTGAGAACTGCCCTAACTTCTGCCTTTGCTACGAGTCTTCCAACCTTGTGGAATGCAGGAATCAGCAGCTCCTCGGGGTACCACACCATCTGTCACACAGCACATGGATGCTGGATCTACGGCATAACAACCTCAGCAGACTGGATCCTGCCTCCTTCCAAGCTTTGTGGTCACTTCGCATTCTCCTCCTTTCAGACAACAGGATTGAGGTGGTGTCCCCTAGATCCTTCCGCTCTCTTGGCTTCCTTGAGCGCCTGGATCTCTCCAATAACCACCTTTCGAGTCTGCCCTTCGACTTCTCCAGAGGATTAGGTTCCTTGAGAGAGCTGAAGGTACCTTCCAACCGACTGACAGTCCTGAGCTATGAGAGCCTTCGTCATTTAGAAAGTCTGGAGAAGTTGGATTTGAGTAGAAACTTCTTGGTTTCGGTGGAGCAGGGGGCGTTCCGAGGACTGGCCAGGCTTCGTCACCTCCACCTTCAGTCTAACCTTCTTGATACTATAAGTGGTGGTTACTTTTTCATGCTTCAGAATCTCGAGCTCTTAGATGTGTCAGCCAACAATATCAGCAGCATAGCAGTGGAATCCTTCACTTCTCTGCACTCACTAAGACTCCTCGCTCTCTCTGATAACCAGCTCAGTCACCTTAAATTCAAAACCTTCCTTAATTTACAGACCCCAAGCACCCACATCCAGGTATCTGGCAATCCCTGGGTGTGTGACTGTGATCTACAGAGAGTATTTGGCAAGATCAACAGCGTGAGACACCTGCATATAGATGACTATGACAATCTAACTTGTGCTGATCCTCTACAGCTTTTGGGAGCAGCTCTAGTCTCAGTGGACAACCAACTATGTGTGGCTGAGACGGCCACAGTCTTGGTTATTACCATCACCGTTCTGGTAACTGTGATCGCTGCTATCTTCATGGCCGAGAGGAATCGTAAGAAGAACCAGGACAAGAACTGGAATGAAGTAGATGGACCTTTCGAAACCCAGGACAAGTGATGGGACAATTTACACGAGAAGCTACATCGAGTACAGTATGTCTCCTGAAATTTAAATGTCCATCTTTGGACCCAACCTGATTATCAGGGGGGCTTTTGTAAAGGGGGTGTTGAAATGTGTTGTGTTTGCTAATATACTTTTATTTGTCTGTATGCCCAAGTCTGATCACCAGCTGAAAGTTAGCGTTCATGTTTGTACTATATTTGTTATTCTTTTTTAACGGTAAGGTCTTCTCCTATCCCTCACACGTTATTATGGTCTTCTCCTATTATTTATTCATTCTACCAGTCCAGCCCTTGCTTCTATATTAGGATATGTGAGCCTATAATGAGTCAGCCATTGAATTCTGAAGGAAAATATTAGGGGAGAGACCAGAAAGACTGTGAGCTCCTGGGATTTTTTTCCCTCCTGGCTCTGAGTTCTTATGTAGGATGTGATATCCATGCTCTTGAATGGCATTAAATATTATTTTGGATGCTGGATTCCTGCTTTAAAAAGTATATTTACTCACATTCTCAGTTCTGCAGCTCTATTTTAAATGGGGATTTGGTGTTTTAGTAACAACTTCTAGTTATTCGGAGGCAAGTTGCAGTTGGTCTTTTTTTTGCAATCTGTCCTGTTTCTTTCTAATATGGGGCAGCAAGAAGAAAATATTCATTACGAGGCAAGATTTATATGGTTATTGTTTTTTATTAGTGATGGGCGAATTTGGGGCAGGATCCATTTTTTTTTGATGCCGGCGAGTATTAGCGACGGTTTTGCAAATTTATTCGCCGGTGGTGAATTGCGGGAATTCGTGCCTGGCGAATAAATTCGCCCATCACATTTCACAATCTCCCTTTTGGGCAACTACTGGGGATGCCGTAGACAAGACCAAAAATATAAAGCAGACTGTGCGCTCCTGGGCCGACAGTGTTGGACAGAATGGCATGTGAATTCGGAGACATTCCCTGTACGGTGCACATTTTAGGACATATACTCCAAAGACTTCCATGTGTCCAACAGACTTCCAGTGCTGCCTCTGGGTCTGCTGCTGCCGGAACTGGACCCAAAGATACTGCGCATGGAGAAGGATTTGTGTACTGAAATACTGTAATGGGAATCCTACTTAGTACAAACCAAAACATTTCTTGGGGAAGAGATTCCTCTACTGGCCAGAATTATATAATGCTCAGAATATTTCTTCTACCATTTCTATACTCTGCACTTTTGTTTATACGAGGATACAGTGGCACCTTGCTTTTGATTAGGATATTGTGGTATCAGCCAAAATGCCCATCACTCTCTTCGGTTACTGCAGGGGTAACGCCTGTCCAGCAGCATTAAAACTAAACTTGCTGCTTAAAGGGGAAGTCAAGTGTAAAATAGAAAAAGGCTAGAAATGCTGTATTTTGTATACTTAACATAAACATTTAGTTACTGCACCACAAGCCTAATCAAACAAATGATTTATGCTTTCAGAGTTGGCCACAGGGGGTCACCATCTTGTAACTTTGTTATACATCTTTGCAAGACCAAGACTGTGCACATGCTCAGTGTGGTCTGGGCTGTTTAGGGATCGTCATAAATGATCAAAGTCAAATAATATCTGCCATAAGCCGATACACAAGACTGATTAATAATCAGAATATACAGACTGCACTGGGTCCTGTGTTGTCATGTAATCTAATGTGGATTTTATAGTTTTTGTATTGTTTAATATAAACTTTCTCCAACTCTGCAGAACCAGTGGCTGCAGCAAAATAATCCTCCAAATAGAATCCCAGTTTATCTGTTTAAATCTGGCCCCATGATCTTTGTCCCTGCAGCTGGAGTTGGAAACAGTAACAAGGCAAAAATAAAATCCAATACAAATCTCTACACAGTCACCGACTGCTCTACAGGGAAACAAACAAAGCTGCTTGAGTTCTGCATGGCTGGGAAGTAAAGCGGGGGCTCCCCCTGCTGTTCATAAGTATGATTGTTTCCCTGCAGAGCAGTTAGGGACCGTCTGACAATTCCTATCCACAGCAGTAAATGAAGGGAGAATTTCACTGCATACAGTCAGGTTTCTTATAAAAACGGTACATATTTTTTAATTAAAGTATATCGGAGATAGGTTTCTTTTTCATTAAAGTATTAAAGTAAAATGGGATTTTTTTTGCCTTTACATACATACAGGCACAACACTGCTGTTAGAGTCTGTTACAGGAGATGTTTGATATTGTTATGCAATCCCCTTGTGCGTCACAGCTTATGGACCGTACTAAAAGTAACACCACCACCAGTTTACCGGTGCCTGCGTGTATATAAACCAAGACCCATTTTGCCGAGAACCAATGTACAATGATGTCAAAACAGCACAAAGAACATGCTTTGTTTTTGTTTTATTTTTAGTTTTTTTGCATGTTTTGTTCCTTCTTTGTACAGGCAGTTTTAAAACCGCTGCACAGCCAGAGAGGGACATGCCTTGCATTGCCTTTCCCCTCTGAGACCGAGTATGGTTGCAATTTCCCCAGCAACAGACAAAAAAAAAAAATATCTTTACACAAATAAAGGGGAGGGGAAAATCTGCTGTGGAAGAAATGCAATGTGGAGGGGAAAAAAAAACTGAATTAGAGCCTGAATGGCTAAAGAAAATAAAAAAAAAAAATATATTCTGGATGACTGAATGAAGCCCTTGGGGTCTTCCTTAGCACATAATACGTCCTCAACCCCTTTCTGAAGCCAAAATTGAGAATATTGGCTGTTATAAGTAAAGGGTTGAGTGACTAGTCCAGAAATAAAAGCTACCCGGATCCCACCCTAATTCCCGCTCAGCCCCCCATGTGGTCCACCCCCTGTAGCTCTTCTTTGGACGACCCCACTACTGGTGGAGAGAAGAGCAGGCAGCATGGGGAAGATGAAGACAACATGGTTCCAAGGCTCAGGATGACGTGCTGGTCTCTTTCTGTGACTGTGCGACTGGATTTCTCTGCACCCCCTTTTGGTTTTCCACATCTCTAAAGTGTTTCTCAACCTGGAAGGAAAGCAAATGGGGATAGAAAAAGGTCAGAAAGGATTATTGTCTTCCTTCCCCACCCAACATACAGATGTCACAGTCAAACAACACAATGACATTCAAAATATTTATCACTTTTCCTTGTTTGGCTTAGGGTTAATCAAAGTGGAAGGGAAAGAGGGGTAAACAAATGTCCTCCTCCAAAGCTCTGCAGTAAAAAAATAAAATAGTTTGTCTAGATTTCCCCTATTCGTTGACCTAACTGCAACAACCTTCCCTAGTGGGGCTTGTTTACTAACATTGTAGATAAATATTTGGAGATGTTGCCCATAGCAACCAATCAGATCTTTGCTTTTGTTTTCTAACTTATAGGTGGCTGTTTAAATCTAATTGGTTACCATGGGCAACATCTCCAGAAATCTCTCCAGATATTTTCTCTCAAATGTGAGTAAACATGTAGTCTTATAGAGGGAGGGGCTTTCACAGACTATTTAATTGGTCATTAGTCACATTCCAAGGACAGGGAAATGACCTTTAAGCCTTAAAGGGCAACATAGAGACCATTCTAACTAGCCTTATAGGAATATATAGAATCCAGGATTCAGAAGAATCCCAGTACTTTCAGCAGGACTTGTTCAGCAAAAACTTCCAATCCTCTATTCTTGAGGTATTGACAATTAAAACTGAGGAATGTTAAGAATTACGGGAATGAATAACTGCAGTTTAGCAAATATAGCAGGGAATGTAAGAAATAGCGCAAGATGGGAGGCACAAAATCCAGGCAAACACCCTGTAGGTTGGATTAAGAATTTTCTACTGGCCCATTAAATGTATCTATAAAACCACAGCTAGATGATGTGACCTCTAGGAAATTATCCGATACCCTGTACCTCTTGAGCAATTAGTGCACTTCCTTAAAGGAGAACTAAACACTAAAAAGGAAATGTGGCTAAAAATGTCATTTTATATAGTGAACTTATTGCACGAGGCTAAAGTTTGAGCTTGTCAATAACAGCAATGATCCAGGACTTCAAACTTGTCACAGGGGGTCACCATCTTGGAAAGTGTCTGTGACACTCACATGCTCAGTGGGCTCTGATTGGCTGTTGAGAAGCTAAGCTTAGGGCTCGTCACTAATTATCCAGCAGAAAATGAGCTTCCCTGGCTGTAATATAAGCTGATGCTACAGGTTTGCTGATTATTAAATTCTGATGCTAATTGCACTGGTTTCTGTGCTGCCATGTAGTAATTATGTGTATTAATTACTAATCAGCCTTATATTGTGACATTTCTATTCTATGTGTACTGTATATTGTGAGTGGGTCCCTAAGCTCAGTAAGTGACAGCAGCACAGAGCATGTGCAGTGAATCAGCAGAAAAGAAGATGGGGAGCTACTGGGGCATCTTAGGAGACACAGATCTTTACTGATAAAGGGCGGTGGTTGCTTTGGGCTGGTGCAAAAGCTCAAAACATCTTGTACAACATTTCTATTACTTTACTTCTTTAGTTAAATTTTAAACAAAATAAAAAGCACCATGGCAAATAGGGCTTTTTGGTTAAGGTTGTGTTCCGAGGATAAGCTGTGACTATCAGAACCTTCATTCCCATTCCCCCATCGCTCCCTGCCTGGAGAGTGCTACCATGGAAGTCTTCAGTCAGTTGCAAAGTCATTTTTTGAACATAAAGAATCTCAATGTAAAATATCTATTTTTGCTGGCCAACTTGCGCCTCAATGAGCCTAATTAAATATTCCCAATATACCACTCAAGCCAAAAATAAAGCAGCACAGTGCAATTTATGGGATTACCAAAACTGAAGAAACATGTAAAACTCCAACAAGAAGCAGAGTATAGGTAAACAAAGTGGCTTAAACCTTCCTGAAAAAAAATGGCAGATATGAGTCTATCCCCTCCATCACTAGAATGATACTTACTATTTTGCAGACGTGGGTCAGGGCACGGCCCTCCTTTCCTTTACAGTTTTCCACCTGGTAGGGAGGAGAAATGACCACTTCTTCCATAACGACTATATTCTTCTCCTGCCATTTACAGTCTTTTATCCTGTTAGGGGAAATTAAAAATAAAACAAATAAATAAAGGGTAAATACGGGAAAGAAAGTCGCAGACAAACAGAGATACTAGTGTCCCTTTTACCCTATTTCTAACAGGAAGTTAAAAAAAAAAATTAACACTGCTTTCACTTTCTATTTCATGAAATAACTGAGCTCATTTTAAAAGACGAAAAATGTATTTTAAAGAGACACCCTTTGTTAAAAATGAGAAGCAATTTTCCTATGCTTGATGCCCATTGATTGAGCTCATGCTGGAGGAGGTATAGGTATATACTGCCCATACATCAACAGTCCAAGGTCAAAAATTAGTTTCTACTTCAAAGAAAAAACACCAAGACACAACTTTAAATTTGCAAAGTCCTTATTAAGAAATAACTTACCGATTCTCCACTTGTGCTCCTTCAGAAATGGCGACGATCCATCGTGCGGCGCTCGATTTCTTCTCCCAGCCTTCTATAGGGGATAGCCAGAAAGGAGGAATCGAGCGCCACACGATGGATCATCGACATGTCGCCGTTTCTTAAGAGGAGTATCAGTAACTTATTTCTTAACATAGACTTTGCGAATTTAAAGTTAAGTGACTTGGTGTTTTTTTTCGTTAAGTAGAAACTATTTTTTTTATGTTAATTATGTTACTGGTCCTTTAAAGGTGTATATCAGTGATCCCCAACCAGTAGCTCGTGAGTAACATGTTGGTCTCCAGCCCCTTGGATGTTGCTCTCAGTGGCCTCAAAGCAGGTACTAATTTTTGAATTCCAGGCTTGGAGGCAAGTTTTAGTTGTATAAAAACCAGATGTACTGCCAAACAGAACCTCAATGTAGGTTGACAATCCACATAGGGGCTACTAAATGGCCAATCACAGTACTTATTTGGCACCCCAAGAACATTTTTCATGCTAGTGTTGCTCCCCAACTCCTTTTACTTCTGAATGTTGCTCACGGGTTCAAAAGGTTGGGGATCCCTGATGTATATGAAGCTTGGACAAACATGGGATTCAAGTTTAAAAGTCAAGTAAATGTCTCTAGAAATCTGCTAGGGCTCCCTGACGGACAACGACTGCCAGACAATGGACAGCAGCAAACAAACTACAAAAGGAAAGAATGTAAAATAATAATTGGAAGTATATTAATACAGTATATTATTATAGCATTTAAGTATATTGCAGTGAGAATGGCATTTTCTTGTGTCTAATGCCGGCAATACCCGCAGGGTGTCAGCAGACAAGTAGTTGGCGTTCGTTACAGAACACCAAGAAACACAGAGGGTCGGCTGCTTTTTACAGCATGTAAATGTGACTCTGCAACGCTGCTTCTACTCACGGGACCTGCAAGAGATGGAGGGGGAAGACTCACGTCTTGTGTATGGTCTGAAAAAGTTGTTGTCCATCCAGCGACACTCCAGCACTGATAGCGTAGGCCTGGCTCAACTTCTCTTCCTTCTCTAAACGAGCTCTGCTGGCAAGCTGCACACATACAGGCAAGAAGATTCACAAAGTTTTACTTAGTACAGTGACTAGGGTCCTAGGATGAATTCAAGTGGTGCCACTATCCTCCATGACTTTGTATGTATTTACCATGCTTGCATGTTTTCCTACCAGCATTCCCCTGCCACTCCCACTGCCGCCGCCCCCCAGAGCACTCCGCCGCCCCCCCAGAGCACTCCGCCGCCCCCCCCAGAGCACTCCGCCGCCCCCCCCAGAGCACTCCGCCGCCCCCCCCAGAGCACTCCGCCGCCCCCAGACCGCCTAAGAAAACCGATAACCAACAGCAAACGGATTCCTACCTTGGTGATATTGAGAGAGGCTAAAGGAGGCGGGGTTTGTGTGCGTTCGTTAATCACCTCTACATCAGACACGTAGTCCAAATTCAGGAGGAGGATATCGGCGTGGTTGGCCTTCCCACTGGAGGAGGGACACTCTGCAGACAAGGGGGTTAAGGAGACAACAGGGACAGAAGCTCATAGATCGTTCAATAGAAATATTAAGACACCCAGTCAGTGTACCTGCTCCTGGTATAGATCGACTATTTAACAAGAAAAAGCTCCCCCGCAGAAAAACGTTGTTTATATACCAAATCAACCAACTACAATAAATAAAGTTGTCCATGATCTGAATGCAGCAGCTGCTCATTGGCCAATTCCAGTAAGACTGACTGAAATGAACAAACTTCTAATCAACCCATTTCTCTCCTAAACAGCTCACCATCCACATGAAGGCTCCTAGTCACGCCCAGCATTCCTCAGGTTAAATTTGGAAGACCCATATTCTCATACCCCCCCAGTATACTCCAGCATACCTCCCCAGTATACTCTGTCATACCCCATCATACCCCCACCCCCAGTATAATCCAACATGTGACCCCTCTATACAGGCCTGGCAATCTGTGCATTCTGGCAAATACCAGAGAGGCTGCAGTAAGTTGCCATAGAAAATCACTATTTAGTGGCTGGTGGGGGCTGATTGGGCTTGAAATGCCAGGGCCTATTTTGACTCCCAGTCCAGACCTGCCTCTATAATAATCTAAAACACCAGAGCAGTAGATTTAGATTTACATATTCCCAACCTGAAACACAAGTGCCCCCTCAATGTGCCACACCCAATATACATTATAATCTAGACCAGAGATCCCCAACCAGTAGCTCATGATTAACACGTTACTCTCCAACCCTTTGGATGTTGCTCCCAGTGGCCTCAAAGCTGGAGCTTTTTTTTGAATTCCAGTCTTGGAAGCAAGTTTTAATTGTATACTAAACACTAAGTATAGTGCCAAGTAGAACCTCCTGTAGCTGCCAGTCCACATTGGGGCTACCTAATAGCCAATCACAGGCCATGACACCCCAAGGGACTTGTGGTTGTGTTGCTCCCTGACTCATTTTACATTTGAATGTGGCTCACGGGTATAAAAGGTTGGGGATCCCTGATCTATACCCGGATACCCCAAACCCACACACGCTTCGCCCTCACTCACACACAGCCCCTCATACAAACCCACCTGACACAAAGCTCCTCCCACAAACAACTAGAGGCAGTGCAGCTAGTCACCTACAGACAATCCTGCAGATCAGCCATTTCCTATAGACACGTGACTGGTGCCAGTTCTCCCCCACGTGACCAGAAGCCCCACACGAGCCTTTCCCATGGCCTTTACTCTACAGACTCACTGCCCCACACACCTGTCCTCCCATCTGTGACCTATAAACATCCCCTCAGCCTCCATTCATCCCCCACATTCCCTTCCCCGTGTCCCTCAGGCCTGAGCGCTGTCACACGGACTATAGGACACACGGACTGTACGACAGACTATAGGACAGAACAAGAAGCAGCTGACAGCCTCTCCCACTCATAACCTTCCTCTCACTCCATTTTCTCGGCAGCCCCTCCCTTCCCCCACTCCGTCCCCATCCCCCACACAGCAGCTTCCTATACATTATCCGCCGCTTCCTCGCTATAAAGGATACTGAGCGCCAGCATTTTGCTCGGGTAATCAAAGGCGACCACCTCGCCCTGCAGTCTCGTCTCTTGGCAGGTCCGGCACGAGACATAGGCACCAATGGCGAAGTATTCCCCCGGACCCGCCATCTTCCAGCCGGCCTGCGTGACGTGCTACAGCAACACGACCTCAGCACGTATTCTTAAGAAGCCAACGTCAAACTCTGGCCTGCTGGGAAATCACCTAGGAGACGCGGCGTTACCACGCCTACCAAAGAGCACGCTACTTCCCGCCATCTTTAGTGGGGTTTCTTCATTTTACTAGAGGCTCTAACATTGTCACGCTCACGAGGAGTAGCCTATTGCCTCTAGCTTGATTGGGAAATTGACATGATTCTAAAAATTAAAGGACTAGTAACACCGAAAAATGTTAAACTAAGTAATGAAAATATCAACTACTGTTCCCCCACATTGGTAAAAACTGATGTGTTTGCTAAGAAACACTACTATAGTTTATAGAAACAAGCTGCTGTGTAGCCATGGGGGCAGCCATTCAAGCACAGGATACACAGTAGATAACAGATACGTACTACTATAGTTTATAGAAACAAGCTGCTGTGTAGCCATGGGGGCAGCCATTCAAGCACAGGATACACAGTAGATAACAGATACGTACTATTATAGTTTATATAAACAAGCTGCTGTGTAGCCATGGGGGCAGCCATTCAAGCACAGGATACACAGTAGATAACAGATAAGTACTACTATAGTTTATATAAACAAGCTGCTGTGTAGCCATGGGGACAGCCATTCAAGCACAGGATACACAGTAGATAACAGATAAGTACTACTATAGTTTATATAAACAAGCTGCTGTGTAGCCATGGGGGCAGCCATTCAAGCACAGGATACACAGTAGATAACAGATAAGTACTACTATAGTTTATATAAACAAGCTGCTGTGCAGCCATGGGGGCAGCCATTCAAGCACAGGATACACAGTAGATAACAGATAAGTACTACTATAGTTTATATAAACAAGCTGCTGTGTAGCCATGGGGCAGCCATTCAAGCACAGGATACACAGTAGATAACAGATAAGTACTACTATAGTTTATATAAACAAGCTGCTGTGTAGCCATGGGGGCAGCCATTCAAGCACAGGATACACAGTAGATAACAGATAAGTACTACTATAGTTTATAGAAACAAGCTGCTGTGTAGCCATGGGGGCAGCCATTCAAGCACAGGATACACAGTAGATAACAGATACGTACTACTATAGTTTATAGAAACAAGCTGCTGTGTAGCCATGGGGGCAGCCATTCAAGCACAGGATACACAGTAGATAACAGATACGTACTATTATAGTTTATATAAACAAGCTGCTGTGTAGCCATGGGGGCAGCCATTCAAGCACAGGATACACAGTAGATAACAGATAAGTACTACTATAGTTTATATAAACAAGCTGCTGTGTAGCCATGGGGACAGCCATTCAAGCACAGGATACACAGTAGATAACAGATAAGTACTACTATAGTTTATATAAACAAGCTGCTGTGTAGCCATGGGGGCAGCCATTCAAGCACAGGATACACAGTAGATAACAGATAAGTACTACTATAGTTTATATAAACAAGCTGCTGTGCAGCCATGGGGGCAGCCATTCAAGCACAGGATACACAGTAGATAACAGATAAGTACTACTATAGTTTATATAAACAAGCTGCTGTGTAGCCATGGGGCAGCCATTCAAGCACAGGATACACAGTAGATAACAGATAAGTACTACTATAGTTTATATAAACAAGCTGCTGTGTAGCCATGGGGGCAGCCATTCAAGCACAGGATACACAGTAGATAACAGATAAGTACTACTATAGTTTATATAAACAAGCTGCTGTGCAGCCATGGGGGCAGCCATTCAAGCACAGGATACACAGTAGATAACAGATAAGTACTACTATAGTTTATATAAACAAGCTGCTGTGTAGCCATGGGGCAGCCATTCAAGCACAGGATACACAGTAGATAACAGATAAGTACTACTATAGTTTATATAAACAAGCTGCTGTGTAGCCATGGAGGCAGCCATTCAAGCACAGGATACACAGTAGATAACAGATAAGTACTACTATAGTTTATATAAACAAGCTGCTGTGTAGCCATGGGGGCAGCCATTCAAGCACAGGATACACAGTAGATAACAGATAAGTACTACTATAGTTTATATAAACAAGCTGCTGTGTAGCCATGGGGGCAGCCATTCAAGCACAGGATACACAGTAGATAACAGATAAGTACTACTATAGTTTATAGAAACAAGCTGCTGTGTAGCCATGGGGGCAGCCATTCAAGCACAGGATACACAGTAGATAACAGATAAGTACTACTATAGTTTATAGAAACAAGCTGCTGTGTAGCCATGGGGGCAGCCATTCAAGCACAGGATACACAGTAGATAACAGATAAGTACTACTATAGTTTATATAAACAAGCTGCTGTGTAGCCATGGGGGCAGCCATTCAAGCACAGGATACACAGTAGATAACAGATAAGTACTACTATAGTTTATATAAACAAGCTGCTGTGTAGCCATGGGGGCAGCCATTCAAGCACAGGATACACAGTAGATAACAGATAAGTACTACTATAGTTTATATAAACAAGCTGCTGTGTAGCCATGGGGGCAGCCATTCTAGTTCTAAAATGTTTCTAGTAGAAAACAGGACTATTGCTGGCAATAATTTCTTAGTTGCAGATGCTGGGCAGATATACATCTAGTAATCTAGATAGGTATTTTATTGGGGTCAGGTATTTTATTGGTGGTCTTTCACTAACATGAAGCTTTAAGCCATAACTTTACTAAAAACCCTTAAGCATCAAAAATGCAATAGGATTATTTTGTCATCAGCATGGATTTATATAGTAATGCCACCAAGTATGATATCAGGAGCTTATGAAGAGGATATAACGATAAAATACTGTGTATACTACACTAAATCCAGCAGAGGGCAACACTGCTTAGGTAAAGTACAAGTATACCCCTCTGGTTTTAGCCAGCAGCAAATTGCTTTGCCACAAGCGTTAATGTATATTGGAACTGCAATTAATACCAAACAACATGGAATAATGTGGCAAAGGGACCTTCCAATCTACCGGCTTGAAATAAATGTTAGAAAGTTTTTTTTAGGGAGAAGAGTGTATTGTCTTGAAAGACTCCAAAAAGAGTCGCATAAATGTCCTTGAAGAGGTGGGAGTTTAGGGAAGCAGCCAATAATGGAAAGATGTTATGAGAGGGAAAGAGAGATAAAGGTCAGAAATAGAGTGTAATGTGCATAGTGAGGAATTCTTCATGAGATCAGAGATACAGAGGGAAGCCACATTCAATATCTTTGTTAAATGTTTTTTAGAGACCCGAGTAAGCGAAGAAAGCCAGGTGATTGGAAACCCTAAAATAAGTAAGTTGTTTAGATGTGACGTGTTATTGGATTGAGTATTAGGTTTTGTGGATCCTGTACTGTTGGAAGTAGGCCATGTATTGAAAATAGCAATGAATGAATGTGAGGAAATGCAGTCAACATTGGTGGATTCGTGTAAGTCAGGACATGTTGTTACAGTTCATGAAAAAATGTATAGCAGTAAAGAGCTGTGTCACAGAGACCAGTGGAGCACAGAAGTTCTGGCCTGAAAATGTGATCAAATGTGATCAAATTCATAGGTTGGGTGGAGTCTTTCAAGAATTATCAAGCTGGAACAAAGAGTGAATTTAAGATTGTAGTTATAAGGAGAGAAGGAATGATGTTTTTCAGAGAATATGAAAATATCATGCTTATCTAATGGGGATGGAAGTTTTCAGTTGAAAGGGACAGGTGAAAGAGAGGAGAACAGGTCAGGTGTATTGGAAAAGGGGTTGGAGAACCTGTGATGGTATGATAAGGTCACGTTGTGAGGTTGAGATGTTTCAATGTTGTTACCAGGCTAAAGACCATATTATAGATGCCTATTACACTTCAAAATCCCTTATTGAGGTTCAGCATTTGTTCTGACATGACTTAGCTTATTACAGGGGAAGTCACTTATATTTATTGCTAGTAATGTGAGCCCTTAGAACTTCGCATCCTACTCCAAGAGACACCACAAGTAAATAATTATAATTTGATGTAAAGGTCTTCCCAGTGAGCCTTGGGCACATGTCCCTTTGCTAAAACAATCAACACCTAACTTAATGACATCATTGTGGATTATGATAAACAGATCATGCTGATTGGAGCAACATTCCAGAGGATATAAATCGAAGCAAGATCCTATGTACAAGTTATTCAGAATTGAGAAAGCCAGCTGGATGACTGGTGAAACGTCTTCAAGAAAGAAACACAGCAAGTCCAGTTGATTTGACTTATTTCTATAGATATAAGAGTGATAATGTCTGAATAAACAGCTTGAGCTTTCTATAGCTCAATTAAATGGGGAGAATATATTATACTAAGATAGTATTTTTTATTCTCTCTCTAAATAAAGTAGTAGTGGGTAGGGGAGTAAGTTAGCCAAGAGGGGAGATAAGAGGAGCACAGTTGTTTAGCCAATGAAAGTATTTTTCTGTAGCAGGAAAGAATGACTATGAAGTGTAGGAAGTCAAGGTTTGACCATAGCTTCCTCTACTGGTGTTCTGCTGCTGTCCGGGTGCATTTTGGAAGGAAACTGGAGCTGTGCGGCTGGGTCGGAGGTTTTAGTTAAGAAGATATCGATTGGTAAGGGGAGAAAAAACAGTGCAACCCTTGGGAAGAGATAAAATAAATGGCTCATACGCACTAGCACTACTGTACTGCACCTCAAAAGCCTTGTTAAATGATAGAACATTGTGCAATGGTGGGTAATCTCAGCAACACTAAACACAGCGTGCACAATTTTCTAGCTTTTGTCACACACACGGCATATAGGGGTGCAGTATGGTAGCAAATTATTATAGCCTAATCTGCATGTACAATCTTTAGTCATTGAGGGTTCTTGGCCTTTAGTTTTAATTTGGTGCTCAAGCATGAGAACTATGAGAATGGGCATAAGAATCGTTTAAAAAGAATGCAGTTTACGGGTAACTCTAAACTGACGTAGACGATAAATCTGTCTTCCCAGTGCCCAATGCACCCCCACACGGACTGTCTGTCTCCCCCACCTGGACCCGTTTACAGCTGCAAATGAAAGAGGAGGGAAGTACTAAAGGGGGGAGAGGAGAAGGCAATGCAATGATGGATTCCTTGAAGTCACAGTCCTAAAGGGCCACATGGACCCGTAGGTCCCGAACTTTATTCTGGCCTAAGAGGTAGCAATAGAGACTGACTGCTAAGTGCAAAAGATTGTAGAGGGCCCAGCAGAGATCTTGGCTGATAGGCAACATGAATGAATCACAGGGAGATGTAGATAGATGTCTCTGTTGAAATTACATACTTTTTCAATGGACCTTTGCTCCATATCAAAATAGACAATGAGAACTTATCTCTGATCATAACATACCACCCAGTCCTAAACTGCAGCCACCAGAGAAGTGGAGAGCAAATTAGTGGATGGGGTACATGTGGTGTGGGTATGTTTGCCACCTGGTCGGTAAAAATGATGCTTGTGCCAATGTTTTTAATAGGAAAAAATGTAAAGAATAGCCAGGGGCGAAACTACAGAGGAAGCAGACCAGGCTGCAGGGGGGCCCAGAAGGTATAGGAGCCCCATTAGGGTTGCCACCTAGCCAGCCTGGCCGGTAAAAATGATGGTTGATCCCAATGTTATTAATAGGGAATAAAGATAAATATATAGGAAGGTCAGTGATCCCAATGTTATTAATAGGGAATAAAGATAAATATATAGGAAGGTCAGTGATCCCAATGTTATTAATAGGGAATAAAGATAAATATATAGGAAGGTCAGTGATCCAAATGTTATTAATAGGGAATAAAGATAAATATATAGGAAGGTCAGTGATCCCAATGTTATTAATAGGGTATAAAGATAAATATATAGGAAGGCCAGTGATCCCAATGTTATTAATAGGGAATAAAGATAAATATATAGGAAGGTCAGTGATCCCAATGTTATTAATAGGGCATAAAGATAAATATATAGGAAGGTCAGTGATCCCAATGTTATTAATAGGGAATAAAGATAAATATATAGGAAGGTCAGTGATCCCAATGTTATTAATAGGGAATAAAGATAAATATATAGGAAGGTCAGTGATCCCAATGTTATTAATAGGGAATAAAGATAAATATATAGGAAGGTCAGTGATCCCAATGTTATTAATAGGGAATAAAGATAAATATATAGGAAGGTCAGTGATCCCAATGTTATTAATAGGGAATAAAGATAAATATATAGGAAGGTCAGTGATCCCAATGTTATTAATAGGGAATAAAGATAAATATATAGGAAGGTCAGTGATCCCAATGTTATTAATAGGGAATAAAGATAAATATCTAGGAAGGTCAGTGATCCCAATGTTATTAATAGGGAATAAAGATAAATATATAGGAAGGCCAGTGATATGATCCCAATTGTAACGGTTGGCACCCAGAATTTAGAACCAATGCCAAGCACCCTGGTCTCGGTTCGTGCTTCTGCCTGTAGCAGCCGCCTTTGGCCTCGGGAGGAGCCCTCAGCTACTCAGATGCCGCCAGGTCTTAAAACAAGAGGTGCAAGGCGAAAGGTTCTAAACAAGTGAAGGGACACAACTGTAAACCAAGTCTCTGGGCAGAAGGTCGTGGTGCAAGGTGTTTAGACAGAATCGTAGTTGGAACAGGCCGGGTCGAGGCAGGCAGAAAGTGAGTGTAAACAAATCAGGCCAGGTCTGGGCAGGCAGAGTTCAAAACGTGATCAGGCAGGCAAGGGTCAAAACCAGGAACCAGGTATTTTTTTTCCCTAGGCCAAGTGTTGCCACCTTTTTGAAAAAAACGTTACCAGCCAAGAGGGTCGGGTCCACGAGGGGTAGGAACGTGACATAAATGGGCAGAACGGTGATGTCACAGGGGTGGGATCATGCCGAGGGGCAGTAGTGTCACTAGAGGGGGACGGACCCTGGTGCGTGAGGCGCAGCCGGGCCCCCCCATCCGTACGGCCGCATTTAGCCGCATTTGTCAGTGGCGCGTGAGCTGCCGGGGACCCTGAGGGGGTGCGGCCCCTGGCCCGCTCGCACCCCCTGCTCCCCCGGTAGTTCCGCCACTGCCGAGGGGGCGGGGCTGAGGAGCATGGAATCTGTAAGTATTTTAGCTAGAAAGGGCCAGGCTGGAGGTGGATCAGAGGCAGGCTGGGAGCACAAATTTACTGGCAGCTACATTGGTGGTAAATTTGTAATACAGGGCGCGGCCTTGGTTGGTATTTTACTGGCTAGGCGGCGGCCTGTGAAATAGCGGACAGGTGGCAACCCTACCTCGGCCCCATAAGGCCCTAATTAACCAGCAAATTGGTAAAGCAGGAAATCATCTGGATATTTTGGGGGCCCTACAATGTATTTGGTGTGGGGCCCAGTAACATCTAGTTACACTACTGGCAAGAGCAGTTGGGCAAAGGGAAGAAGGAAGAGAAATGTGGTGCCATTGTGCCACTTCTTATTGGTGCCCAACAGTTATTACTGAATAATGGTGCCCTGTGACTTTCAGTTACTCCAATAGTTACGTTTGTTATTTTATGCCATTATGATGTTTATTGTTTCGTTAGACCATTGTACAGTGAATGGAGAAGTAACAACATTGCCTCATTCACCACACGCAGCAACGTCATACAAACGCGCATGCGCCTCCCCGGGAGGCGGGTCCGTGAGGGGGCGGGAAACAGGATCCAATGAAAAGGGGCAGCCTGGAAGCCGGCAGCGCAGATAGGGATTGGGAGGTGAGTGCGACGTGGAACTGGGCAGATTGAGTGGCGCTTTGTTTTGCGTCAGGTTGTGTGAGGGAGTGTTGCTAGAGGAGGGACAGTGTGTGGGGAGGACAGGGCGGCTTCTGCAAATATTACAGGAATTGGGTTTTGGGGGGATTCAGGGAGTCAACAAGGCGCTGTAACTGTGAGAGATGAATGTTCCTTATACTGTGGTAGTTGTGTCTGTGGCCGCCCTGCTGGGACTGGGATGGTGTGAAGTGACCCGCACACGTGCCCATAGTTAGGTTGCACTGACAGCTGGGCTGCTTTGTCTTGTCCATGATCCCCAGTGGAGCTCAGTCTTGGCTCCCTATCACACTAGGGCCAGTTTTATCAGGAGCCAATGGGATTCCAATGCAGCCAGCGAGAGGTTGGCATGTGCCCAGTCAGGCTGCCAGTGAATTTGCCATTAGAGGAGTATGAGACTGGTGCTGAGCTGGCAGTTGGGGAGGCAGAATTGACAGCAAGACCTGCTGGTTGTTACAGGGCTGCCTTGGGAAGCATTGGAAGAGACTAGAGTATTGATTGCTACTGGGATACCCGGAATTACCTGAGAGTCACAGGTTTTTTAAAACCCAGACCTGCAACCCATATTTTACCTGCTTGGAGCCGCTACCCACAACTGCCTTATCTGCAACCCGCTGACCACCAAGATCAAGAAACGATGTTGTAGGAAATTAGAAGTGGAAAGGGCATATAAAATATTTAACTAAAGAGTAAAACTTACTTTATTTAACACCAGAGACTCGCCAGGCCGCAACTATACCTGCAACTGCCAGTTATCTGCTTCTTCGCAAGTACCTGACCCCCAGCAGACCCCCTTTGTGTTAAGCAGCATGCAATTTATATTGGCATGAGAACAGAGCATTAGAATTAGGCATGCGCCGCATCCAGTATTCTGTTCTGGATTCGGCCGAATTCTTCTGCCAGGACGAACCTAATTCTAATTTGCATATGCAAATTAGGGGCAGGGAGGGAAATCACGTGACTTTTTGTCATAAAACAAGGAAGTAAAAAATGTTTTTCCATTCCCACCCCTTATATTGCATATGCAAATTAGGATTCAGTTCGGTTTTCAGACGAATCTTTCGTGAAGGATTTGGGGGTTCGGCTGAATCCAAAATAGTGAATTTGGCGCATCCCTAATTAGAATCACCCCCAGCTTGCACTTCCAGGGTCAGTGATCCCCCCCCCTCTATTTGAGAGCTGGAAAGAGTCTGAAGAAGAAGGCAAATAATTAAAAAAAAAAATGAAGGCCAATTGAAAAATTGCTTAGAATTAGCCTATAAGTTAAAGGGGTGGTTCACCTTAACAATAATGTTTAGTATGTTTTAGAATGGCCAGTTCTAAGCAGATTTTCAATTGGCCTTCATTTTTTTATAGTTATTTGCCTTCTAACCCTTTCCAGCTTTCAAATGGGGGGTCACTGACCCCATCTACAAAACAAGAACTCTGCAAGGCTACAAATGTATTGTTATTGCTACTTTTTATTACTCGTGCTTCTATTCAGGCCTCTCCTATTCATATTCCAGTCTTTTATTCAAATCAGTGCATGGTTGCTAGGGGAATTTGGACCCTAGCAACCAGATGGCTGAAATTGCAAACTGGAGAGCTGCTGAATAAAAAGCTAAATAAGTAAAAAACCACAAATAGTAAAAAATGAGAACCAGTTGCAATTTGTCTCAGAATATCCCTCTCTACATTATACGAACGACTGAAAGGTGAAAACTCCTTTAACTTAAAGATGTACCACCTCTTTAAACTCTGCTGGAGGGCTGCAGTCTGTACATCTTAAGATGACATCTACACATTTGTTACATAGGATCCCACTTTTCTTCCAGTGGCCCCTAGGATTCTTAAAGGAGAACTAAACCCCCAAACTAATGAAAACCCTACCTCCTGCATAGTCCCCCCTCCCTGTTCCCCTCCCCGCACAGGTGTTAATACCTGTAAATGCCCTTAAAGAAGTTGTTCACCTTCAAACAACTAGCTCACCAGAAATAACGACTTTTTCCAATTACTATTTTCTGTGGGGCTGTTTTTCTAATATTGGAAGTGTAAAGTGTCATTTTTCACATTCTGAAGCAGCTCTGAGAGGAGGGGTCGCCGACCCTGAACACTGTTCTAAATTGATACATTTAGTTGATACATTTCTTATCTTTGTCCCTGCTGAGCAGAATCCCTGGGTTTCATTACAGGCAGCTGTTAGAGTTGATACAATAGTTACTGATACTCCAGAGATGCTGCTGAGAAATGGATCAACTAAATGTTGTAAAATTGTAACAGAATCTGCACCTGAATTACAGAGCTGCCAGACTCAAACACCAGAGACGCGAACATTCATTTAAACTTTGATATTGGAAAAACAGTAAAAAAATAAATAATGGAAAGTAATTGAAAAAAGTCTTTATTTCTGGGGAACAATCTGAAAACAACTGAATTGAAAAAAGTGTTTGGAAGGTGAACATCCCCTTTAAGTCTTTAATTACCCCTCGATGCAGAGTCAGCGCAGCAGAGCTCACAAACGCCATCTTCACCGCTTCAGGAGTCTTCAGTAAGTAATCGGCGATCGCGCTGACAGCCGCGGAAATTGCCAAAGGGACCTGAAGATTCCCGAGGAGGTGAAGATGGCGCCTGTGAGCTGCGCTGACTGCATCGAGGAGTAATTAAAGGGATCCTTTCATCGGAAAACATGTTTTTTCAAAACGCATTAGTTATTAGTGCTACTCCAGCAGAATTCTGCACTGAAATCCATTTCTCAAAAGAGCAAACAGATTTTTTTATATTCAATTTTGAAATCTGACATGGGGCTAGACATTTTGTCAATTTCCCAGCTGCCCCAGGTCATATGACTTGCGCCTGCACTTTAAGAGAGAAATGCTTTCTGGCAGGCTGCTGTTTTTCCTTCTCAATGTAAGTGAATGTGTCTCAGTGAGACATGGGTTTTTACTATTGAGTGTTGTTCTTAGATCTACCAGGCAGCTGTTATCTTGTGTTAGGGAGCTGCTATCTGGTTACCTTCCCATTGTTCTTTTGTTTGGCTGCTGGGGGGAAAAGAGAGGGGGGTGATATCACTCCAACTTGCAGTACAGCAGTAAAGAGTGATTGAAGTTCATCAGAGCACAAGTCACATGACTTGGGGCAGCTGGGAAATTGACAATATGTCTAGCCCCATGTCAGATTTCAAAATTGAATATAAAAAAAATCTGTTTGCTCTTTTGAGAAATGGATTTCAGTGCAGAATTCTGCTGGAGTAGCACTATTAACTGATTCATTTTGAAAAAAACATGTTTTCCGATGACAGGATCCCTTTAAAGACTTAGGGGCATTTACAGGTATTAACACCTGTGTGGGGGAGGGGGGACTATGGAGGGTAGGAGTTTTTATTAGTTTGGGGTTTAGTTCTCCTTTAATGGTGAACCACCCCTTTAATTTGTTACCCAACGACGGGAGGTCCATGTGGAAATGTAGTTCTTGCTAAAGAAAGTAACACAGGATAGGTTATGGTAACCAGGAGCTATGATGGAAGACACGTCCCTGTAACAAAAACCATCAGCGATAAAATGCGATTGTCAGCTCCTTGAACTAAAACCTATTGTTGTCTCACATTGCCTTCCAGATGGACGCGCTGCATAGTTCAGGAGTTGTCTTGGCTGCTTATTTGCAAGAAAAATGTCTGGACTTTTCTCCGTTCTGGCTGTGGGTGAATCACCTGGGAGACCCCGCACACATCTACGTCATCTACTTCCCGCTGGCTTACTGCATGTGTCGCAGGCTGGGAGTGGCTCTGCTGTGGACTGGGCTCCTCTCGGAGTGGTTCAATCTTGTGTTTAAATGGTGCGACTCTAACACTCCATACTTATCTCACGGCTTTCAGCTTATTCAATACCTATCCTGCGTAGGTTCTTAGGATCCTTATTGGCCTAGACTGGCAATCTGTGGATTCTGACAAATGCTGTAAAATGTCAGAATTCACACAGGCTGGTGGGGGAGTAATTTGGGCCTCTGTGTACTTGAAATACCAGGACCTATTTTGAATCCCAGTCAAGGCCTGATTCTTATCTATAAAATTGCAGACAATTGGATCATTCCCAGTTATCAACACTGGGCAAATTTGCCCATGGGCAGTTACCTATAGCAACCAATCAGTGATTTGCTTTTAAAAAGCCAGCTGCAAGTAGAACAACAAATGCAGCAATTTGATCGGTTGCCATGGGCTACTGCCCACTGGTTAATTTGCCTAGTGTTGATAAATGACCCACAGTCACTGCTCTAATGAAGCTTCTAATCTAATTTCCCTGCAACAGGCTTACAAATGTCCAACGGTCAGTTTCTTCAGACGTCAACTGACCTTCAACTATATTTTTGGACAATATTTGGGAGCCTGGGCACTTAAATAAAACCCATAAGAACATACATTGGGTTAGGGCTCTTGTACACAGGAAATTCTTCATGCATGCATGGGAACACATGACTTACCCCTTTCTGCCCTATAATGAAAATATCTAAACCGATCTGCCCCATTCTACCCCTGCACTACACGAAGAAACCCCCACGTGTTAGAGCCCTTATGTAATATAAGGTATCCAATCAGCATGCAGCATTTACAGGGCAAACATCTTATTGGTCGCTATGGGGTACAGCACCTAGGCACATTTAGTGCATTTTTTTACATATGTCTGACATGAATAAGCCCAAAACACAAGCATTAGAAACACAGTTATACTCAATTTTCAGAACTAATCATTGTCTGAACTAAACTATGGGTGACATGGGAAGGGCTGTTGTCTGTAGAGACTAATGAATATGTTGCTTTTTAATTTACGTGTACTTTTTTTTTTTAACAGGTTTTTATTTGGGGAGCGTCCATTTTGGTGGATACGCGAACATGGGCAGCACAGTGACCTAAATTTAACACAGTTCCCATTAACATGTGAGACAGGGCCCGGTAAGTACCGGAGGTGGAGAAGTCGATCACAGTCATGGTGTTCAGGTTCCACACTGGGGAAGGATAGTGACGTTTTTGAAATATCGGCCATAGATACATAGGTTGGTTGCACGAGACATGGAGAAATGTACTGTAAGGGCTTGCTGGGTTATTATTAGATAACCAATGGGACTATAGACACAGAATGTTTCCCACTCTGATTAAAGGATAAGTAAACCTTAAAATAGAAAATTAATGAGGGTGCTATTCTAAGCACTTTTTCTTTCTTCTGACGACTTCCTTGACTACTTGGTTGTCCGACTGGTGGGGAAAATGACCAGCAGGTGGCGCTATTGTAACAAAATGAATTTATGTTAACAGTACATGTATCATTCCCTTAATATCTTGGAATCTAAAAAAAATAAATGATGAATGTCGTTTAAATTAGCTTATTTTTTAGGTTTACTTATCCTTTAACTGAGGACCCAGGTACACTTTCATATTTATAAGGACAGTGTGTACGGGAGATAGTCCTAACTATGAGGGTCCTGACGGGGGAATTTAAGTGACGGGGATAAGTTGCCAAAGATGGTATCCCCGTCACTTGTTACTGGCATCTATCAACATGTTTTGTTTTTCTTCTAATTCTAGGGAGCCCCTCAGGGCACTGTATGATCACAGGAGCTGCACTTTGGCCAGTGATGATGTTCTTTACCAACCTACAGCCCCAGAGGTAAGATGCTTATACAGGTGGGGCAATGAGAAATGACCAGGGCTCTTTTCTTTATCAAGGAAAAACTCTTCATCAGCATCTCCCTACTTTTCTCTGGAGTTTGTAGCTTAAAGGGGTTTTAACTATGATGTAGAGAGTGTTGTTCTGAGACAATTTGCAATTGGTTTTCATTTTTTATTATTTGTGGTATTTGAGTTATTTAGATTTTTATTCAACAGCTCTAAAATTCACCATTTCAGCAGTCTGGTTGCCGGTGTCCAAATTACCCTGCATTGATTTGAATAAGAGACTGGAATATGAATAGGAGAAGCCTGAATATAAAGACGAGTAATAAAAAGTAACAATAACTGTGTAGCCTTACAGAGGGTTTGTTTTTTTAGATGGGGTCACTGACGCCCCATTTGAAAGCTGGAAAGAATCAGAAGAAAAAGGCAAATAATTTAAAAACGATAAAAAAGAAAAAATGAAGACCAGTTGAAAAGTTGCTTTAGTATAACATATTAAAAGTTAACTTAAAGATGCACCACCCCTTTAAAGTGGACCTGTCACCCAGTCACAAAAAGCTGTATAATAATAAGTCCTTTTCAAATTAAACATAACATCGAATTTCTAATTTTTATCAAAGCATTCATAACTGTTGTAAACTCATTTAAAAATCTCAGCTGTCAATCAAATATTGCCTTCCCCTCCTCTATGCCTTAGACAATTACTTTCACTTTCCATTTAGCACTTTCCAGAAATTGCTGCTCTCCCCACATTCCACTGTTCTCTTCACCGTTTAATTGTGTAGCCAGTGCATGGGGATGGAAATCGGGTCCCCTATTCTGGTGCAAAAACAAGATTTTGAGATGATGCAAGGCTTGCCTTAAAATGTGTCCACAAAATGGCTCCTGCCTGCTTGCTATAATTATGAGTTCCCAGAGTGAAGGAAACAATATTCAAAGCGTTTATATAGTGGAATTAAAGTTCATTTTGCTTGACTAATGTGATAAAATAGAATTTTGAATAATGTTTTTGGGTGACGGGTCCCCTTTAAACAATGAATTGTCTTTAATCTTTTTCTTTAATCGCTTGAGTTTACAGTTCTTTACCTGTCGGCGAGTGGAATGGTGCCTAAGAAAGTGACCCTCTTCCTTCTCTTTTCCCCTCCTCATTGAAATTAATATAACTGAAAGGATACAATAGAATCGACTGCTGCTTTTCGTGACTTGGTTTATATATTAAAATAAGAGACATAGCTTGCTAATGAATGCTTCCTTTCAGGCCTTTGTGGAGCTTGGTGCCCATTATACTGTATATTATGCTGATGGTGGGAGTTGCCATATCCAGAGTCCTTATCCTGGCACACTTTCCCCACCAGGTTGTGGCTGGTCTCATAGCAGGTTAGTGATTGGACAGTGAATAGTATTGTTTTGATAGGATGGATTAGAAGGGCTGGTCTTGGTGCCGTAGCTAAAATATGTTGTTTTGTCCAACATTTAGGCATGTGCTTGGGACACAGTTTACCACACACTGTCTCTCGAGGCCGCACGTTACTATTTTTCACACTGACATCCCTCCTGCTGCTCTTTGGGGCCTTTCTCATATATTTTGGAATGGGCATTTTTGGGGTGGATCTGTCCTGGTAAGTACCTGAATTTAGAAACAAAGAATGTTGGTGCCTTTATGTAATTCACTGATGCAATCTGTTTTTAGGTCTATCAATCTTGCTACCAAATGGTGTGCAAAACCCGAGTGGATTCGCCTGGAGACCAGACCTTTTTCTTCAGTGACCCGAAGTGCAGCCAGCGCTTTAGGACTAGGATTTGCCCTTCACTGCCCCCTGTACAATCAGCTGTGTGGGGGCACCACAGACTGGAGGAAAAGGGCTATCACTCTAGTCCTTTCATTGCTATTGCTTGGCCTCCTTCATCGTCTGCCCCTACAAACTGACTCCCCGTTGCTGTTCTACTGTTTAAACTTTTTCCGCTATGCTCTGTGCCCACTCACTGTTGTTATCTTCGCTCCTTATATCACCCACTGTCTCCACACGCGAGCCACAGGCAAGGAACAGTGATTTCTTCTGTGATTTAAAGGACACGGAAAGTTAAACTAAAGAGGTAGCTAGAAATATTGTACATGATGTTTTGTGCTTCTGTACCAGCCCAAGGCAACCACAGCCCTTTAGCAGTAAAGATCTGTGTCTCCAAAGATGCCCCATTAGCTCCCCATCTTCTTTTCTGCTGATTCACTGATTCACATGCTCTGTGCTGCTGTCACTTACTGAGCTTAGGGACCCACTCACAATATACAGTACACATAGAATAGAAATGTCACAATATAAGGCTGATTAGTAATTAATACACATAATTACTACATGGCAGCACAGAAACCAGAGCAATTAGCATCAGAATTTAATAATCAGCAAACCTGTAGCATCAGCTTATATTACAGCCAGGGAAGCTCATTTTCTGCTGGATAATTAGTGACGAGCCCTAAGCTTAGCTTCTCAACAGCCAATCAGAGCCCACTGAGCATGTGAGTGTCACAGACACTTTCCAAGATGGTGACCCCCTGTGACAAGTTTGAAGTCCCGGATTATTGCTGCTATTGACAAGCTGAAACTTTAGCCTCGTGCAATAAGTTCACTATATAAAATATGCCATTTTTATCCATATTCATTTTTAGGTTTAGTTCTCCTTTAATATCACATCCCAGTTCCATTTCTCAAGTTTACCTATTTTTTTTCCCCAAAACATTAGACTTGCTTTTCTTCCTGGTTTTGGAGGTTTTATCTTATTTAAATATATAAACCAAGTCACTAAAAGCAGCGGTCTATTCTGTTGTATCCTTCCAAAGTTATAGTACTTTTAACAAGGAGGGGAAAAGGGAAGGAAGGGGGTCACTTTTTGATTGAGTAATTATAATTTTATAGGTATAGTGACATGTTACTGTTTAGGGGCAAATTTATCAAGGGTCGATTTCAATTGGTCGAATGTCGAGTTCATGGGAGTTTTTTAAAACTCACATGAACTCGAAATTCGACCAATTGAAATTTATTATAAATATCGAATTTTGCAAAGTCGGGTGAATAGGATCAATCGGAATAATGGAATCTAATTCTATTCGAGTTTTTTCTGCGCCAAATTGATCCCAGGACATCTTCCATAGGCTAAAACAGCAATTCACCAGGTTTTAGGTGGTGAATAGTCGAATTTGAGTTCCTAAAGGGCCAGTGTATGATAAATCTCGAAAATCAAATCATTTTTTTTTTTTAAAAACGAATTTTAACAATTTCCGAATTTGACAGTTATTACTATATAAAAAAAGGAAATTCGAATTTTCACTTCAACCCTTGATAAACCAGCCTATTAATATATAGAATATTTCACTATCCCTGTAATATAATTGAATCTAGCCACCGGGTAGCTCTGCTCTGTAGAGTATGTAAATATCTATCTGTTCCTGAAAATGGAATCATCTTTAAGGGGTGGTACACCTTTAAATTAACTTTTAGCATGAGTAGACACCCATACTCTAACAATAGTTGCAGTTGGTTTCCTTTTTTGGATGTGGTTTTCATTATTTCACTTTTTGTTCAGCAGTTCTCCAGTGTGGCATTTCAGCAGCAATGTGGTTGCTAAGATGCATTTTACTATAGCAACCATGCAGCGGGATATGAATGGGAGAGACCTGGATAGAAAGATAAGTAATAAGAATAAATTGTAATTACAGTAAAATTGTAACCTCAGACACTGATAGATTTTTGGCCAGGGTCATCATTTAAAAACTATTTGAAAAAAATGAAGACCAAGTTAATTTAAAGGTGAACCACCTCTTTTAAAGGGGTTGTTCCCCTTTGATTCAGTGACCCCCATTTGAAAGCTGGAAACAGTCAGAAGAAGATGAAATAAGTCATAAACTATGAAAAATAAATAATAAAGGCCAACTTAAAAGTTGCTTAGAATTGGCCATTCTATAACATACTTAAAGTATTGTAAGTACTGTATATATTTGATATTGGGGATTTAGTTCCCCCCCTTTTCAAGCAAGAAGGGAGCCTCAAGCCCCTAAAAATACAGTAGATGGGACATAGGCAAGTTGCCCATGATCATCCTTTCCTTTTACACTGGACGTTGCCTATTTACAAAACTGAATGTGTTTTGATCTCACCACTTAGGGGCAGATATATCAAAGGTCGAGGTGAACTTTCGAATGAAAAAAATTTGAGTTATTTTTGTGTACCTCGACTAGGGAATAGTCCAAATTTGATTCGAATTTGCAAAAAATTAAAAAATTCTAAATTTATCGTGTACTGTCGCTTTAAAAATTCAAATTCGACCCCTCGCCATCTAAAACCTGCCGAATTGCTGTTTTAGCCTATGGGGGGACCTCGTAGAACCTATTTGGAGTCAATTGGTGGAAAAACAGAAGTTCTTTGGGGGGAAAAACGCCTAATCGAATTTGATCGAATGCGCTATTAATTCGATTCGAATTTGGCCGAATATGGAACCTATTCGATCTAAAACAGACCTATTTGACCAAACAAAATACCTTCAACTTAATTTCGGTTGGTCTTTTTGAAATTGGATTTCGAAGTTTTTTTCAATTCGAAACTCGACCCTTGATGCCCCTTGTTTTAACATATTGTCGCATTAAATCTCTATATATTCATATAATAATGCCTGTAATTGATCATGTACATGTGACCCCCTCCCCGGGTGTTCGGGGAAAGAATAAAGGACAAGCCCACGTTCCAAAATAAAAGCACTCTGCCCATTCCCACAGAAAGCCAGAGGTTCCTGCCAGTCTGAGCACATTTTTATTAATACAAGGACAAACAGGACATATTACAAAATACTCGGATGAAAATTTATACCCACAGCATGTGAGGGAGAGACACAAAGAGACACACGCGCACACACAAAAAAAATGAAGGGAATTTACAGCGGATCTACCTTACAGGCCCGTCCGCCCAGAGCCCCTAATAATACTGCCGAACAACATGGTTTTTGTTTTATTATTAATTTAGAAAAAAATATATATATTTATTTACACAACAAATTACGAGACAGTTGCACAAGTCCACTGCGTGTGAGGGTGAGAGGAGTTGAAGCCTTAAGACGTTGTTTGAAAGTGAACCCGCCTCAATCCAAGCCTGTTTTCCACCTGCCTGACATTCCCTGACAGCTCAGTGTAAACAATTCCATTTGATTATATGTGAAATAACCTGTAGCATTGCCTTTCTCCAGTGCAACCCTTACTGCCCTTAAAAGGGGTTGTTCCCCTTTAAATCAACTTTTAGTATAATATAGAGACTGATATTCGGAGACAATTTGCAATTGGCTTTCATTTTTTATTATTTGTAGTTTCTGAGCTATTTAGCTTTTTATTTAGCAGCTTGCAATTTCAGCAGTGTGGTTGCTAGGGTGCAAATTACCCCAGCAACAATGCACTGATTTGAATAAGAAAGCTGGAAAGGGTCAGAAGAAGAAGACAAATAACTCAAAAACTCTAAAAAAAAAAGAAAAAATTAAGTCCAATTAAAAAGAACTGGCCATTTCATTTTTTTATTATTTGTGGTTTCTGAGCTATTTAGCTTTTTATTCAGCAGCTTGCAATTTCAGCAGTCTGGTTGCTAGGGTCCAAATTACCCTAGCAACCATGCACTGATCTGAACAAGAGACTGATAAAGTAGCAATAACAATACATTTGTAACCTTCCAAGGTATTTGGGGTTTTTTTTAGATGGGGTCAGTGACCCCCATTTGAAAGCTGGAGAGTGTGAGAAGACGAATGCAAATAATTAAAAAGCTGAAAAAATGAAGGCCAATTGAAAAGATGCTTAGAATGAACCATTCTATAACATACTCAAAGTTAACTCTAAGGGGGTTATTTATCAAGGTCCGAATTTTTCTAAGCATTTCTAAAATAAAAAACCGCTCAACTCCGACTGCCCGAATGGACCTTATTTGTCATTTTAAAAAAAATGGGCAAAAATCCGATAACTTCGGAGCTTTGCATGAAAAGTACAAATTTTTCGTACTTTTCTGCAAATACTACGAATTTTTCGGAAATCCCCGCAATTATTGGATATCAGTACGGACAGCAGCGCAGACACTGGGACCTTCCCCATTTGTTCGAGAGCTTTGAGATGCCGGATTTTCGGAGACGGACTTTTACGACCATCAGCCTTTAATAAATTCGGATATTCAGAGCATAATAAATAACCCCCTAATGTGTACCACCTTCAAGCGTGTGCACGGGACAGAACTCCCAAAATGCCGATATTTGGCACAAAAAACGCGTTGTGCTCTCGCTGTTTGTTTAAGGGAAATGAAACGCAAGATAAACAACATTTTCTCTATAAGACGGACCGCCATAAACATTCAGTTACATTTTAGGAGATTGCTCTGTTTCTTAGACCTTCATTCCTAGATGAAGAGAAACATTCAGTAGAAGTCTTTAGCATTGCCTTATTGAGAATCCTGTAAGTTGTAGTTCAGCCACATCAAAGCTGTTTGTGTATTGGTTCTGACAACATGGGGCACACATTTATCAAAGGTCGAGGCAAATTCAAAAAATTAGAATTTCGAGCTATTTTTTTGTGTACTTCGACTAGGGATTAGTCCAAATTCGATTCGAATTTGAAAAAAATTAGAATATCGAAATTTATCATGTATTGTCTCTTTAAAAATTCGTCATCTAAAACCTGCTGAATTGCTGTTTTAGCCGACCTCCTAGAAAATACTTGGAGTCAACTGGTGGACTTTGAAAAATGTACGTTTTTTTGGGGGAAAAACTTCGATTCGTACGATTTGAATTCAGCAGAATACGGACCTATTCGGCCAAAAAAAACCCCAAAACTCCGACTTAATTTCGGTTGGTCTTTTTAAATTCAAATTTCAACGTTTTTCAAATTCGACAATATGATATTGATAAATATGCCCCCATGTTCCAATGTTTTAATGCTTTAAATAAGAGTGCTGTAGTCTGTCATATACATAAAGTCCTGCTGTATACCCCAGTTATTTGGCCACATACGAGAACAATAGATCAGCTTGTTGATTGGGGAAAGGTGAACCCCCAGTCAGTCTGGATTTAACCCCTAAATAGAATCTAAATTCCCTCTAAATCACATATTTGTGCTGCCGGAGTCATTTAAAAGCAGCCAATCACCATCTGGCCTATTGAACAAAGCCTTGGGGCATGGGTTGGTGTGTTCAGCGTTTCCATAGCGGCACATTCAAACTAGGGATGCACCGAATCTAGGATTCGGTTCAGGATTCTGCTTTTTTCAGCAGGATTTGGCCGAACCGAATCGGAATCCTAATTTGCATATGCAAATTAGGGACGGGAAGGGAAATTGAGTGACTTTTTGTAAAAAAAACAATGTAAAAAATGTTGGATTTGGTTCGGGATTCGGCATTTTTCTGCAGGATTCGGCCAAATCCTTTTGCCCGGCCGAACCAAATTTGCATACGCAAATTAGGGGCAGGAAGAGAAATTGAGTGACTTTTTAAAACAAAACAAGGAAGTAAAAAATGTTTTCCTATTCCCATCCCTAATTTGCATATGCAAATTCGGAATCTTTCGTGAAGGATTTGGGTGTTCAGCCGAATCCAAAATAGTGGATTTGGTGCATCCCTAATTCAAACGTCGGTGTGTAAGGGTCCAGAAGATTTTCACAGGGGTCGGGCAGGTAGTTAATAAAGTGCAATATCATTTTAGGAAGGAGATCAAAGGCATCGATACGGCTGTGAAATGCTACATATAAGCTTGTATCGCTGGCTATGGGTGCAGAAGCCTTCTGCTTCAATGCCGTTTATTTCCCCAAAAATAGATGCTCCGATGATATTGCCAAGTTTTTACTGCAGTCGGGGATATTTGAAGCCCTAAGACTGGAATTTAAGCCCCCAGATAGTGTCGTAGCTATAGCATAAGACATTACTGATTAAGTGCAATAAATAAATCAACATTACATTACATTGCCCTTTAAGGGGTTGTTCACCTTTAAATTAACTATTAGTATGATGTAAAAAGTAACAATACATTTGTAGCCTCACAGAGCATTTGTTTTTTAGATGGGGTCACTGACCCCCATTTGAAAAAAGAAGAAGGCAAATATTTTAAAAGATATAATGAAATGAAGACCAGTTGAAAGTCACTTAGAATAAGCCAATCTATAACATACTAGGGGGCAGATTAATTAAAGGGGACCCGTCACCCCAAAAATATATGGCAAATCCTATTTTATCACATTAGTCAAGCAAAATGAACTTTAATTACACTATAAAATTATATGAATCTTGTTTCCATCAGTCTGAGAACTCATAATTATAGCAAGCAGGCAGGAGCCATTTTGAGGCAGTGATATCTAGTAAGTGCTGAATGGAAAGTGAAAGTAATTGCTTACCCCGCCTCTATGCCTATTTGATTGACAGCTGAGATTTTTAAAAGAGATTATTACAGCTATGAATGCTTTAATAATAAAAAAATTTGGATTTCATGTTTAAATTGAAAAGGACTTTCATTATACAGCTTTTTATGTCTGGATGACAGGTCCACTTTAAGAGTTGAATTGAAATTTCAAATTTTCGATTTTTTTGATTTTTTTTTATGGTCAAAAATATCAAATACGAATTGTGAATTATCGAAACTCAATTCGAGTTTTAATTCGAATTTTTGAGATTCGTCACCTAAAATTAGACTTTTTTCCAACTAAAACCTGCCAAGTTGATGTTTAAGTCAATGGGAGAGGTCCAGAGACCAATTAGGACATGTTAGTAGCCTTCCTGGCATTCCAGATTCAAACCTTTAATAAATGTGCCTCTAGAAGTTCATTTAAAGGTGAACCACCCCTTTAAGGAAAGAGCTCTGATATGAAAGACTATTTAGCAACAGTCACAGATACTTCATTTTCACTTGCACCTGGCTGCAACCCACAATAGCCAATCAGGGATCATCTTCGTTTAAAGGGTAACTGCATCAGTGCCCCGTTAATTAGCAGTGGATATAGATGCATGCTGCAGACTGCACTGAAGGTGCTTTATTGATAGTGTTGGCATAGGGGGTGGGGGTTTAGTGTCCCTTGAACTAGATGACAGCAATGAAACATGCATCTATATGAAATGCTGATTTTTTTCACTTACAACAGGAGGCCAGGAGCAACGCTCCGCTATGCAGAACAGGAAGTCACGGCCATGTATGATATATGAAATGGAAATTGTATCTGGGAATGTTAAGAAACACGCATTTCATACTGGAGCTGATTATACTTGAGTGAAAGGTTTGGAAGCGGTTCAAGCAATGCATTTATATCCTGTATGTATGTTACTGTATGTATGTATGTATGTTCATATGTTACTGTATGTATGTTCATATCCTGTATGTATGTAATTGTATGTGTGTTCATATCCCGTATGTATGTTACTGAACATATGTATGTTCATATCCTGTATGTATGTTACTGTACGTTCGTATGTATGTTCATATCCCGTATGTATGTTACTGTACGTATGTATGTATGTTCATATCCCGTATGTATGTTACCGGAGCTGGTGGTGATATGGCCACTGTATTACAGAGAAGGGAGAGTTCCTTGCTACAGCCATGGCACATGTGGATGTTAAACACAGCCAAATAATTCACTGGATACAATGTGACCATATACACAATATATACACACATACACGTGTTTTTGTTATAATATAATGAGTCTGCCCACAGACTGTATCACACTCCCTAATCCTGCCATAAAGCCGTAATCCTCAAATCAACTTAAGCCCACTCAAAAACGGGACATATTTGCACAGAGGAAATTTAAAGGGCAACTATAACTTAATTTTTTAAAGGGGAAGTATACACTTCTTTTCAACGAGTGCAATGAATAGGTTTTACTAGATTTTACTGAACATACTTTTTGCCTATTAGGGAGTAGGTGGCTGTTTTTTGTTGTTTATTGCACTTAACAGGGCAAACTCTGAAAATGAAAGTCCGGTCACATTCCAATTCCTGTCCTGTGTAGCAAGGCAATAACAAATCAGCAGGCTACTGAGTCTGTAAACCCATCCTTTCCCCCCAGCAGCTGCCTGTTAGGCTGTAAGTTAAGAAGCTGCTCATTATACAGAGGTTTCTCATTGGAGTCATTGCTTGTATGACTTTGCTCTTTGGGATCGAGAAGGTGAATAGAGGTTTCTCATTGGGATGGTGGTTTGTAGGACTATGCTCTTTGGGATCAGGAAGTTGAATAGAGGGTTCTCAATGGTCTGTATGACTTTGCTGTTTGGGATCAGGAAGTTGAATAGAGTATTCTAATTGATTTGTATGACTTTGCTGTTTGGGATCAGGAAGTTGAATAGAGGCTTCTCATTTGCTGGCGGTTTTTATGACTTTACTCTTTGGGATCAGGAAGTTGAATAGAGCATTTTTATTGATTTGTATGACTTTGGTCTTTGGGATCAGCAAGTTAAATACAGCATTCTAATTGATTTGTATGACTTTGCTCTTTGGGACCAGGAAGTAGAATACAGGTTTCTCAATGGGCTGGTGGTTTGCATGACTTTGCTCTTTGAGATCAGGAAGTTGAACAGAGGTTTCTCATTGGACTGGTGGTTTGTATAGTTTTGCTCTTTGGGATAAGTAAGTAGATGGGGTGCAAGCTCAAGAGCTCACCTCTTGGAGCACTTGCATCCAGGGGTTACCGCTCTCTGCACCAGATGAAAACTCCGGTGCTCAGTGCATCAAGAGGCACAGCTCAGCCCAGTCCTTACTGCCTACAAAGGTCTCCACAGCCCAGGTGGGTGAACTGTTTGGGATAAAAAACAGGGTCTCTACTGATTCAATGATACTAAAAATTCAGAAAAATTTCAGTTTTTTTCCAGGTCAATGTGCAATAGCACTAAAGAGCCTAAATCCTTTCAACTGAGCTTATGCTGAACCAAAGTCTACACAGTCCCCTTTTAACACATTATCACGTGTATGTCATCCATGGATTATACAGATTGTTGGATGGCACATTAATCTCAGAGTGTTAAGCTGTGCTTCGGTTATTGGTTATGGCAGGAGCTAGGGGACACAGACTCTATTATGTATATAAAGTAGGGCTTTAGCTGAACTACTTCACTGACAACTCAAGGGCCACAGGTTAGAAGTGTCAGTGTCACCATCTTGCCCTGTTATACCTGCTGTCCCTGACTCTTCCTACCTACAACCTTTAAAGGGCCCAACGAAATGCAGGGCCACAGAGACACAACACCACAATAGGACCAATCCATTTCTGTCCTGCAGGGGAAGCAGGTAGGCCATTCTTTCCATAGGTCATTCCATTTTAGAAAGTGCAATGCATTAGTGTATACATTTCCCACACATATATACATACCATTTAGTGTTGTATAAGACAGAGAGAGAGAGAGATGGCACTTAGTAGTAAAGTTACTCAATGCATTGGGGTGGTGAGACAAAATCCAGGACAGCAGCACAGATGGAGAGCAGGTTGGAGTGAGTGGGTCCCGGGAAAAGGGGTGGTGGGTGTGCTAGCCTCAGCTGCTGGGACACAGGACATCTGACCCATTTAATTATCTTGTGGTTTCTTTGTGTTTTTTTTTTTTTTTGTTTCTTGGTTTTAATAGAAAAAATAAACCAATCACCATAACAAAAACTAATAAAAGAAAATTAAAAAAAGGACAGCGGTGTGTGTGAGGGGATGTGGTTTACTCAGGCCACTGGTTCATCGTCCATGGGCTCTTCTAATGGTCTGGAAGGAGAAAGAGAGAACTATAGAAGAAGACGAGTAGGATAATGTTTTCATATCGCTGTAACCTTGCCATTAGCTAAGGGTGGCCCGACTAAATACTTTCTCTTAGTAGTATAAAGTAAAATATACAATGGTGAAATTGACTTTTTTGGGGACCCCAGCTGGTACAAGGTACGTCACTTTACCAAATGAACAGTGATGAGTAGACCATCACCAGACATTCATTTATAATACTAACGAAAGCTGGCCATACATCATCAGAGTCGCTTGTTTGGTGAGGTCACCTCACCAAGGTCACCTGCCGACTCGGTCTTAAGGCCAAGAGAAATAATGCACAAGTCAAATGTCTGGAAACCCACAACTTGCTGTAAGAGCACTACATGTGTTTGTGGTTCACTAGAGTTTGCCCACTAGGGTTGCCACATAAAATGCACTTTTTTATGCATTAATACAGAAGCCCTGGCCATGATCAAGCCCTCAACCTTTGTGATGCTTAACTCAACTCCATTTCTCAGTATCCTGGCAACCTACAATGGCGAATTTTCCCACTTGCTGAAAGTCACAGGACTCCATGATGTACAATTACCTGGGACTAGAGTTGGAGTTGCACTGGTCTGTATCCACAGATAATGATGCAAGCGCACTGACTGCTTCCGCTTCCTCCACTTCTACACGCTGCACCTCTAGGATGGAACAGCCTAAAGTAGAGCTCTTTAAGCAGCTCCAGTGTTTGCCTGAAAGAAAAAGAGTGTTGTGTACAATGTCTGTAATAGGATAAAACTACAACGTCCGGATTAGGAATTAAGTGAAATATTTATTTGCTCCATTTTTAACCCGTTCTTTGGGCTTTATTCTTCCAGGAGAACACTTCCAGTAAACATTGGCCAAACCAATTCTAGGCCCCCAACAACACAACAAAATAGAAAAAAACACAATATTCTAAAGAAAATCTATCCTCGTGGTAGCACGTGGTATTTTTTTTTTAAAAAAAAAAGCACTCTTAGATGCCCATGAATAACATTATTAGATATCTTGTCTGCTATGCAAACAGTCCTACAGAACCCATCATGGCTGCATCCACTACCACAAAAGAGCCTGATGTATGAATTGTACCCTTTAGCTTCTCCCAAACTCTTATCATATGCCATATTTCTCTTATCATTCCATTAGCTTCAGTTAATTCTATTAGTCTTCCAAACCTTACAAAATCCTATTCACATGAGCTACTATATACCCCCTCTAACTTCAACACACACGGTAGCTTCTTCTTCACATCTCTATAGCTGTTGCTTTTGCATGGTTTCTCCTTATAAGCCAGACTGTATCACTTTCCACTTACTATGGATATTGATGACTCTCTCCAGGGTTGCTACTGCATTGTTACTGGGTCTCTGTTGTAGGACACTGTTATCCAAAGGTGTAGGCTATGGATAAAGAGACAACATTAGATGGAAGAGAGGGAAGAGAAGGCTTCCCTTGCCCTCCCCAAGACAACTCCCTCTGTTCCTCACCTCCATACCCAGAAGGGCAGAAACACAAGCCTCTGAGGCATCACAAATGGCTGTTAGATCATGACCTCCCTCTAATGCCAGGACCACTTGGCCGCCAGCCAGAGTCATTAACTGCTTGGTAAGGTGTCCAAAGCCTGAATAAGGAACAGACATGTGAGAAGTTTAGAGAAGGATACCATACATAAAAGAACAGAGGATACATTGGGTGTTGTGTATGGATAAGTAACTTGAGTTCTATTTAAATATTAAAGCAATGTTGGGACAAGGCACATAATGTGAAAATTGCCTCCACCACCCTTTACCGGCTGCTGGTTTCCATCAATAATCAAGTCAAATGATAAGCACAATGGTTCCACCAGAATTACCAACCAAGTCTCCATATCTAGATAGAGAATTGAGAGGAAGCCAACTGCCCACAAAGCCAGTGTAAACATTATATTTTTAGGGGTCCGTTGAGAAGAAGGTTCACTGGTGAACCACCACAGAACAATGCTCTAAAGAGCTGCCAGTAGCACTCACATTTGGCTGTTACCGAGTAGCCCCCCAGTGGAGACTGATGACCTTCAACTGCGTCAAAGCCAGCAGAAACAAGAACAAAATCCGGAGAGAACTCCTGGGCTATAGGCATGACCACCATCCTAAGCGGAGACATCACAAAATGAGTCAACAATGAAAGGTTGGAAAAATGTAAAAAGAGACACAACTAAAATAGGGAGCAGCATGTGAGTCTTAGAATAATGGTACAGATGGAAGAAAATGTAGTAGGGTAAAATAGAACAAAAAATTGCAAAGTCAAACACGAAAACAAGACCACAAACCTGAATGCAGCAAGGTACTCAGCATCCCCCACAGGGGGATCCACGCCGCCCGTCCAAGCAATATTAACGTTGAACCCAGTTCCATTGCCAGCACCCACCTGTCACACAAAGACTCACCTAGTTAGATCACAACCCTGTACCCCGAGGCCTTCCCCCAATAAGCACCATCACCCCATTTTTATTTCTATTTCGTTCTTTTACCAACCTCATCTGGAGAGCCGCTACCAGGGAAAAAGTTGCCATCATCATAACGGTGGAGAGAAATATAGAGGACATTCGGGTCGTTGTAGAATGCCTGTTGTGTGCCATTACCATGATGAATGTCCTGAAGAGGTAATGTTGGAATAATATACAAGGACATGATCAGATGCTCTATGCCATTATCAGATACTTTTTCTGTTCTTTAACTTACCCAGTCCACTATGAGGATTCGGCCCACGTTCATCTTCTGACGGAGCAACTTGGCCGCTATAGCTACAGAGTTAAAAAAACAGAAGCCCCTAAAGAAAGAGGAAAGTGGGAAAAGGTCATTGATGGACAAGAAAGAGTTAGATAAATATTTGGGAGAAGAAATGTTCAGAAACCCAATCCTACTCCAAGGCAAGGGATGTCTACTCACATGGCAACAGATTCCTCAGCATGGTGTCCAGGCGGTCTTATTGCTGCAAAACCATTCTATTAGATGAGAAAACAACATGAATAATGGAGGAGATAGAGGAAAAGGAGTTGTTGGGAGGCAGAACAAATAATGGCAGCCTTAACCTTCTGAGGAAACATCCATTCACCCAACTCTTACCTTCAGTTCTCCAGAGGCTACTTTGAAGACTAACTCAAGTAGAGACCCCACTGCCGTTCGCACAGCCGGAGGCGAGTGCAGCTCATTCCACACGGTGTCACTGTCCACCTATGGTGGAAAATAAGATTGCTCAACCTCTGGAGATACTGCAAGGCACCAGTAGCCAAGTATGGGTTCCTTGTAAGAATCAAGTTGGAACAGTGCAGAAAATGGGGTTGTTATGGTTTGTTACTGTATGGAGATTACAGTGGTATACTGGAGATAAGGAGTCATCCAATGAGAGAACATGGATTTTCTACGAAAAGAGAGTAGGACTTAATAACAACTCACCCCAATCCCTCCACAGGGCAGGACGGCATACAGCTTCTGGGATAGAGTCCCTGCAGAGCACAGCAGACAGATATTACATTTCCTTTTTGTTGCTGGGTACAGCTGCTAAGATGCACACTACAAGTACAGCTTCTCAGTGTATATTACAGAATACCTAGTTAGAGTTTCCTAGAAAGTACTACCCCATTATGAACGTCCTACAAGATTCCTTCCATATGTCAGAGGGAACTAGTTCTCTACCACTCATTTCTTTCATACCTACTCCATTCCTTTTTATTTATACATCCTAACCCCCCAACCTGCTAAAGCACCCCTTTTACGCTTAACAATTCCCATAATCCATTGTACTGCTCCAGTAGCTCTCTCTCACATTTCTTGCCCAGTCTTTAGTGTCTTTTCCAATGCTATACTCTATGACAAGTCCTTCTCCATGTCTCCACAAAAAAGATCATTCCTTTCCCTTGATCATTACTGCAATTTCTTTTGCCTTCCATATGCTATTTCTTCTCTTAGAATATCTCTCCTCACCTAGAATGTTCTTGCTCTCCAACTTGTGGCGACTCTGAGGGCTGGTCCCATAAAGCAAGGTGTGATGCTCTGTGTGAACAGTCTGGATCTCATCCAACGTAGCCTTCCTGCCTCGAACACGCTGTTACAAGGGCAATACGATAATGACACCATGATGCTCTAGTCCAAACACCACCTCCCATCCTGCTTACATACAAGCAGACCATCTGAATCGATTTCATTTAACTGTACCTAGAACCCACTTAACTTTGCAACCATTACTCCAGTGCTCCTCACCTTATAAACATTGGCTTTATAACGTCTAAAATGTACCTGACATTTTCCCAGCAGGCCAGTCTCCTGCAGGCGGGACCAGACACTTTGGATTCTCCCAGCATGCTCTGGGTGATTGTTGGTATCTCCACAAGTGCACTGGTGTTTCAGCATGAGGGTATCATAGACTAGACCTGGCCAAGCGTAATAAAGAAACAAGAAGATATAAGAGGCGGTATCTGTGTGGGATGTAGATATCTTGTTAAGATACCGATCCCTAACATCACACAGCTTTACTTTCAACACCATGAAAGTGTTCGAGTGAGTTTATTGCCAAGAGGGGAAAAGCTAAAACCAGATTTCAGAATCTCTTAAAGAGACACTATCGTTCAAAGAGAAAATATGTATCGGTGGCTAGAATCTTAATTTTAATGTATGCCATGGTAGACATGTTTGCTGTGACCTGTGGGGTAAAGCGCGTGGTCTCACCGGTTGTGCTGATCACTCTGTGGTAAGGTTCGGAACTGCAGGTTGACAGAGGAGCCGCTGGGGAGGACTGAGTGCGACTCAGAGCCGAGTGAGGGAGTGAACCCTGGTAGAGAGGAAGGACATCTGGGAAGAGCTGGAAGGGGTAAAAAATATTTATTATAGAGACGGAGAACATGACTAGAATGATTACGGTATTGGGGTCAGCAGGGGCATGAGGAGACCCATATATACATATCTGCCACCATACACCCACAAGCACCCCTCTGATTTCTCCATACATGCAGCCCACATTCCCTCTCATTGTAGGTCATATGGGGGTGTCAGTGCAGAGCTGAGTCATAAATGGGGGGGTGTGAGTCATTGGTGTATGACTCATACTCGGCTCATCAATGAACGGAGGCTGTGCTTGAGAAATTGCTACGTACACACTGCAGTGTAGCCTGCCTTCCACTCCTGCAAAGATTCTTTCCTTCTCTAACTAGAGCCCTATATTGTTTCTGCTTCTACCTTTAATTAAAGCACTTCAGAAACTTTGAGGTTAAAAAGTATCGGTTCGAGAACTGTTGATTGTTTCCCATTCAAGTGAATTAGAAGGGGAAGTGGTAAAGTGGGGCACTTCTCCACTGATGAGCTATATTATTTCCCTATGACCAGCCAATCCCACCAACATTCCTAGGTTCCACTGCATTTCTCCACCCTTCCTCAGGAAAGCATCAGGATTGCTTTACCTTTTTCAGTGCATGCTCAACACCATTGGTCCTTCTGTCTTCTCTGTCTTCCTCCTCTTCCTCTCCACAATCTTCCTCCTGTGTTTCTTCACTTTCTGTGCCCCCATCAAGAGTGAAAATTGCACGGCACCTTTCACCCCCATCCTGCTCTGTTAGCTCCTCTTCTGTTTCTTCCGGGTGGGTAGGTGGCTGGCGGATGGCCTCACTGGACTGTAAGAGCATGCACAGAGAAAAATCTGAGATGGAGAGGCAGCATACCAAGGGAAAAATGTATAGAAGTACCACCGTCTTGAGCACCTACCACAGTCCTCATATTTGGTAACCATGCAGTTCCAATAAACCAGCAAAACATGAGAAAGAAAGGCTAGATGCCCTATGAGCAGAGCTGACACTGGATATATGGTCAGTCCAAAAATGTAAAAATATACATACACAGAAATGCACATATATACATGCATGGAAATTTGGAAAAGCATAAACAAGATCCTAAAATGTGAGCAGATGACAGCAACCCTAGAAATGTGATAGCCCCTTCCTGAAGTGTGGAAATAGTATGGGCAGGTCACAGACATTTCTAAGATGGCTCAGGCAATGTGACCAGAGAAATCAAAATAGTAAAGGCGAGACTTTGTCAAATGTCATTCACATGACAAGTCATGGCAGCAATACAACTAGAACTGCTCTGGCTCCTAAACCATGGGACTGGACCCAGTAGCGGGCGGTAGGGGGTCAGTACAATGGGCAAATAGGTGAGATTCATAATTCCAATGTGATTTCTTAGATACCACAAAAAGTCAGTACAAGATTTGGGTTAACAACATATGTACTTTCCTAGATATTTTGGGGATGGGAAGAGTACAGGAAGCAGATTTCTGGGATAAGGACACACAAGAAGCTTACAGAGAGTATGAGGGTGGGATACAGTACAAGAAGCTTTTAGAGAGCGCAACATCAAGGACACAGTATAGAAATATTCTGGGAGTACAGTTCAAGAAACTTTTAGAAAACTTGTCATTGAGGATACAGCAGAAGTTTGGAGATAGAGAACGAAAAGCTTCTTAAGGACACAGAACAGAAAAATTCTAGGATAAGAACATAGTAAATCAAGCTTATGGAGGAGTCCTGGAATGATAGCCTAAAGCACAGAGATGTATGGACTACAGTCACACAGTTCAGCTAAGGTCCTGAGTGGGCTAGACAAACCTTGTTGAGGTGTTGCTGGTCCAAGTAGTGCTGGTGTTGCAGAACCAGTTGCTGTAGGGCCTGAGGACTTTGCGGGAGAGGAGAAGATTGTGTACGACTCAGGGGACGATGCCTTGTGCCTTTGGTGACAGACCGTAGGGAACCAGAGACTCGTTCTCCCCCTACTAATGGGGACTGACCGTGCAGGGGGACTGCAACAAAGAGTAACTAAGAGTAATGAGACAGAATTTGCTGGACAGAGGAAAATATGAGACTTGGGAAAAAAAGGCAAAAGAGAATAAATATTGCCTAATTTTAATAATTAAAATAGAGAAGTTAAGAACATGAGGAAGAAAGAACAGGAGGGGCAATGAGATAGGTTATAATAAGATGTGTGAATGAAAAAAAGAAAATGTGTCTGCAGGTCAAGACAAGTGAGAAGGCTTAAGAAGGATAGAGAAACTAAAGGAGAAAAGGAAAACATTGAAGAGAATGAGGAAAATAAAAGCAGATATTCACCTGTTATGAGAGCACTCTGCTGTCTGGCCTGCTCTAGTAAGAGTACATGCTGTAAGAGAGAAGGTGCCGTCAGGCTGCTTATCTCACCCCCATCCATGGAAGGCAGTGGAGAGGTGTTGATGAAGGGGCCGCCTGGGCGCAGACTCTGCCGCTCTGCCCCTTCCTGGGGGTTGAACTGGCCCTAAGGAGAGAAGTAATAAAGGTCAAGTCATCATTGCCTGCAGATTATACATTCCCTTTAAAAACCCTCTGTAAATGTGCAAAGGTTTCTCAGGCTGCAAATGTCACCCCGACTCCAGAGTCTAGCTACTCACAGTGAGGCTGCTGGTGCTTCCCTGCAGGCAGATGTTGGGCAGTGATGGAGACGTATACAACCCAAGAGGTCCACCCACTCCTTCCAGAGTCAGAACCCTCTGCTGAGGAAGCATCTAAAGAATTCGGTCAAGCAGGATATTGTTACTGGTGAACTCACCAATCATTTGACCCTTCTCACCTCTTCCCCAGCCTAATTCCATGCACGTTTGCTACATCATTCCCATCACTTTCACCCAGGTCCTCTCTTACCTCGCTAGCAATATTAGGCACGCTGCCAGTCAGTCCATTCTCACATATGGCACTGTTGGAGCTGTTTGGGGAGCTCGGCCCGGATCCTGGGGCACTATTGCACACTGAAGACACTGCGGGAGGAGCACCAATATCTCAGCCATGAGACTTGGGTTTCAGGGGGAACAGGAGAAAAAGCAATGGAGTGCAGTAGAATTGTAGTGACTGTATAAACAGTATGGGGTGGGGGGGGTGCAATAGATAAAGAATAAGAAGAGGAAAGTATGTAGGTGCAGGTGGAAGGAATTCAGCATAGAGTAGCAGTAGAGAGTTGCTTAAAGAGTCTATCAGTTTCAGCATACCCTGGATTTCAATGGCTCTTTTCTTAAAAGCACTGATAACAGTCCCATCCTTCCTTCGGAGTAGAGGACTACTGCGACGTTCTGCAACTTTCTGCTTTAATCGGGAACGGACCTTAAGATTAGGTTCAGAGGCTGCAGGAGAACAGAATAAGCAGCTGAATAATAACATCCTACACATAAGCCTTCACCTCCCACTCTTTACCGATCGTCATCCTTCAGTTTCACCGGCACCCACCATAGAACCCAAGTTAGACATACTAACCAGTTTTGCGGAGAGGAAAGTCATCACGCCCATCGCAGGTTGCCAGGAGCGACACCTTATAGGATGGGTTTGTTGCTGGTGACCCAGCCTGAGGAGGGGAACTATGGTCCAGTGAGGTATGGTGTGTGCCCCTAGGACAAAGGAATGGGACAGAAGAGATGAAGGCAGAAGAACATCTGCTACTTATAAAAGAGTAACATTATAGTGTGGTGATGGTTGTTAAGTACAAAATGCAACAACAAGGCCCAGAGCTGTGAAGATTAGAGCTGAGATACTAAGGGAAAGGGAGGAGGAGAGGGGGAATGGAGAAACAAGGAAGGAAAGGAGAGATGAAGATGGAGAGAAGATAGCAGGTACTTGAGGTGAGAGTGCAAGTGAAAATGAGAATTAGATGGAAATGGGAGCAGGAAGGGAAGAGCAGTCAAGAAAGCCGTGAATACCAGTTAAGATGAAGGAGCAATAAAGCAATTTTTGGGGTGCAAGAAAGCTCCTGTTGTTCTCACTTACCAGCACGTGGGGTGCTGAAAGATGGAATGGTTCACATTTCCAGGTACCTCCTTGGACTTACTGAGCAAGAATTCCTGTAGCTTTAGTTTCACCTCTGTGCTGGCAATAGCACCTAAAAAAACAGGGAGTGAAGGATCAAACACCATGATCCTAAATAAAAAAAATGGCCTGCAGCTTCTGATCATATTATCTTTCACTTATCGACTTACTTTCTTTGCTCTTCTCCTTGTTCCTCAGAATCAGAAGCTGCTGCTCCAGTCGCTGTTTCTCAGCCTCTTCCTGCCTCTGCCGCTCACGCTTTCTCTGCTGTTCCAACTCTTGCTGTCTCTTGGCCGCCATAATCTCCTGTTGTTGCTGCAGGGATGCACAGAGACACGGGTGAGTGCAGGAGATACAGGCTTTTATCAAGTGAAAAGGGAAGAGGAACATAGACATGTCTACTCTGGAAATCGCTGAGGAATTTAAAAAGAGTGAAGTCATTTTTATAAGGTTGGGATACGACTTAGGAGAAAACTGGTGGGAACTATTTTAGGGGTGGAGTGTCAATACTTATATTAGGAAAGAAAGCTACTGTTCAAGAAACCATCATTATAAAAGAAGACTGTTGCTGGAGTTGAAGGAAAAAATAGTTTTAAGAGTGAGGTTCACAGAAGGCTACGTGGGTTCACAAGGTTCCACACCTTAAGGTGTTTCTGTAATTGGACCTCATGCTGCCTTGTCAGGTTTTCGTGCTGCTTCTGGAACTCAGCAAATAGAAGCTGTTTCTGGAGTTGCTGTTGTTGTTTCAGGAGAAGAAGCTGCTGCTGGAGCTGCTGTTCCCGACTCATGGGGTCCAGGACCCCCCCAGGGCCACTGCCTGACCTCGGCTCTGCCCTCAGCTCTCCTGAAGTAGGCGATAGACTGCTGGGAGAGGGTACAGCTGCAGAAAGGAGAGGAGAGACCTCCACTGTATAGGAGAGACAAAAGGAGGCAGTTAAGGCATATAGCATTTGTATCACTTGTTATAGGTGGTTAATGGCAACCTTATTTCCTGCATCGACACATTTTGGGTAAAGACTGCAAGAAGAAAGACTGAACTGAAGACTGAAGACACTGAACTTTAATTTGCAGTTACTGGAAGTGAAATATATAACCAAAATATTTACCAATGGCTATCTGTTCCTTCCACATTTAACCCAACTCTTCAAAATAAAGGCAGGCGCAATGAACGTTTGCTAAATGATTATTGTCTGACCATTTCATTCACTGTCCGATTTCATGACGAAAAATGTTAAACCGGTCCGACCGACTATTAGGACAATGTTGTTGGAACCATTGTAAATGTTATGATTGTTTGCACCATATCAATGTAACAATAAGTAGGCAATTTTATTGGATCGTCCTTTTCACAGAACAAAATCTGCCCATGTATGACCACCTTAAGTCCACAGATAATCTCAGCTTGTGCATGGCCAGCCTAATAGAGGGGTAGAGGAGGGACTGGAGATGTGTGGGGAAGGTAGAAGGGGGCAGAGATAGAGGTGAGAGGAGTGCAAGAGAAAAAGGATGGACAGCGGGAGTGCTATGCATATTGATGAAGAAGTGTAAAGGAGAGGTAGAGGAGGAACAGAAAGCATGAGAGAGGAACAGAGGGAGATTGGGAGATGTAGAGGAGGGACAGGGAAGAATGAGAGAGGAAAAGATGGGATAGGAAGAGTAGGGAAATAAAGCAGGGACAGGGAAGAGATCTGGTGAGATAAACAAAGGACACATGAGAATAGGAGAGGTTAATAGAAGAGATGCAGGAAAGAGTAGAAGGAGTGAAGAAGGTATGGGGAAGAGTGGGAGAGTTAATGGTGGGTGGGTTGGTGAAATTGGGAGATGTAAATTATGGATGAGGAAAAGAAGAAAAGGGCCTGGTAGAGTTTGAGGGTATAGGTAAGAGTAGAACAGGCAGAGGAGTAACAGTGGGTGAAGTGAAGTAGGGACAGGAGAGTGGGGACATGAGGGAGTTGGGAGAAGTAAAAGGGGCAGTGAAAAGGCAAGTTAAAGGGAAGATGGGAAAATGTGTAGTGGAAGGGTAGATGGATTGTGGTAAATGTAAAGGAGAGACAGGGGAGAGTGAGGAACAGAGGCAGAGTGGGAGGAAAGGGACAGAGTAGAGTGGGAGAAGCAGAGGAGGGACAGAGATTGATAACAGAGGATCTGGAGAGAGAGAAGGGACTGGGAGGGTAGAAGAGGGAGAAGGAAGGGCCGGAGAGGAGTGCGAGAGGGGAGACATAAGGAGAAAGGAAGGGAAAACAAGGACAGTGCAAATCACTTTCATTGTGATTATTCTGCATAAACAAAGCTAAAAATAGGAAGAGAAAGCAGCTGCTGAGAGACAGGGGAGAAAGTGAAAGGTAAAGGTGTGTGTACAAACATGTTATTGTGTAACAGCCATTATTCCCATCTCCCTATGTACATACAGAGCCAGGAGGCAGCATGAAAGGAGAAAGAGAGGCCCTGAGCTGAGTGACACTTCTGATACACAGTGGTGAGGGGGGCAAGGTTAGTGAGGGGATAGTATCCATGTAGCATTCCTCCAGTCTTCAGACATCACAGGAACTATATATATTCTGAGCCATTTATATATAGACTGAGATGCTCCACACAGCACAAATACTCTATATATACTCTATATATACTGGAAGGGCACTGCTCCCCAATTAGATTACTAAGTGTCATACCGAAAATACATCTTCATCCCCCTCATACCTCTTGCTTTAAACTCATTTCACCTGCTTTTCTCTCCCAACACAAATAAAAACTGTGATGCATTTGGTATTTTATCAACTGGCTCCTTAAAGCCACTGTACTGGATAGTTTTATACCCTTACCTTTATGTTCCCTTTATTCTGTGATATGAGATCTAGGTACAAAGAATATCTACCTGGGCAATAGGAGAGAGTGGAAGCTATGTGTGCCTGGGTATTAGAGACAGCGCCTGGGTATTTGAGAAAGTAATAGATATATGTACCTGGGTATTAAGATATCTGTGCCTGGATGTTAGAGAGCAGTTGGTATATGCATCTGGGTATTAGAGAAAGAGATATGTATGTGTACCTGGGTATTACCAGGGAGCGAGAGGTATGTGTGTCTGGGTATTAGAGAAAGAGACAGGTCTTTATGTCTGAGTATTAGAGAAAAAGATAGATATCTGTACCTGGATATTAACGGAGTGAGAGGTATGTGTGTGTCTAGGTATTAGAGAAAGAGACAGGTATATATACCTGGGTATTAGAGAAAGAGACAGGTATATATGCCTGGGTATTAGAGAAAGAGACAGGTCTATATGTCTGGGTATTAGACAAAGAGATAGATATGTGCACCTGGATATTAACAGGGAGTGAGAGGTATGTGCACCTGTGTATTAGGAGAGAGTGGGAGATCTGGGTGTTAAAGATAGTGATAGGTATGTATATCTAGGTATAATGAGTGAGTGGGAGGTACTGTATATGTGCCTGGGTAATAGGAGAAAGAGAAAACTATGTGTTCCTATATCTCTGTGTATAAGAATGATATGGGGTATGTTTGCTTGTGTATTAGAAGTGTGCCTGTATATTACAAGAGAGTTAAATGTATGCATGTCTTTATCAGCCCCTGTGGAGACTGTCAGGTACATGTAATCATGTATATACTAGGAGACAAATGCAAATTAGGATTCGGATTTGGTTCGGCCAGGCAGAAGGATTCGGACAAATCTGAATCCTGCTGAAAAAGGCTGAATCCTGGCCGAATCCCGAACCGAATCCTATATATAAATATATATGTGTATTTGAGATAGAGGCACCAGTGAGACAGGAGACAGTGACATTGTGTTATGCAGTCTCTCTGTGTGTCCTGTGGGTTTGTATACAGGGTTGTGTCTCTATTGTACAAGGGGAGGTAGGAACTCCCTGTTGTCTGTGTGAAGAAGAAGTGTCAATCATTTCTGTTTTGAGCATATATATGTATATACGGATGTGTGTGTGGAAGAAGACCAGCAACACCAGGATTTCTTATAAAATTGCATTAAAAAGTGCATGGGCAGCCAATGTTACCATGCACCTCGGACTGGAATGGCAACGGAGTGCTGCCCAAAAGAATAATATATATATATATTATAGGAAGTGGGTTGGAATTTTCCAGTGGAAGAAGTGTGTTCCAGTGAATCAGTGAGAATAAAAAAAGGTGTCTGGTACGAGAGCAATTGTTGGAATGAGTTGCAGGTGGTTTGTACAGATGGAGCAGGAGGAAGGTACCAGTGCAGGTATCCGAGAGCAGTAGAGATGGTGTTGGGAGAATTAGGAGGGATTCCCAAGGTAAAGTGGCTGGGAAAACATAGTGGCTTCCCCGTGGAATGACATGGACGACAGGACAGCCCCAGAGACTGCTGGGAATAACAGCATCCTTCCGACACATTAACTACGGTTCTTTGGTATGTAGGGCGTGCAAATGCACTTAGAGGAGGATGACGAGGGAAGGGGTTCCTTATGTGCAAAAGGAGGGACGGGAAGAAGTGCAGGTTCTGGAGATGTAGAGTAAGCTGGAGATATACCTGCTACACAGGGACATGTTAGTGGGATAATCAGAATGAGTCTTTACAAGTGAAGGGGAAAGCCTCACAACAGAGCACTCTATACATGAAGAAGAATAATCAGAGAAGGAGGCAGAAGGATCTCTGAGGTTGGGATGGAGGAATGACGGGGGAATCCAAATATAACATGGGTGTGTGCACAGCCGGGAGGATGGAGTATGTGTGGATATATATTTCTATGTAGATGTAGCACAGTCTTGTTGGGAAAATACTGTGGTTAGGGAGTGGGGTTTCCTCAGACACAGATGTAGTGTAAGGTGCACAGATCAGTCAGTATGAGACAACAGGTCTCCGCTGTGCTGCTGAATGAAGGGAACACAGGGTGTAGGTACAGAGAAGGGGGTCTCTCACCTGCAGCAGGTAGTGCGTGCCCTTGTACCCGGCTCAAAATCTCCAGTGCTGGCTCTCGCCCCTTCACCCCATCTGCAGAGGACACACAAGCCTCCGTCTCATAGATAGTCTGCAGCATGTCGGGCAGTGCCAGAGCCCTGGGAATCAGCAACATTCCCAGGCTTCCCCCTCTTCCCAGACGATATCAACAACCAACCGGAATCCCACCACCAAAGAGACAGCAACAACAAAAAAGTGCTTCCTCCAGGCAACTCGTCTTCCACCCAGTTATTCCACTAAAATATTGCCGGCGTGCCCGTGGAGATGAGACAAGCCATATCCAGGAGTAAGGTGTTGGCAGTGCCAGCGGGGACGGGGGAGAGGTTTAGCTAGGCCTGTACCATGCCCTCCCCCTCCTGCCTGGTGAACGCTGGGCTGCAAGTGGAAGGTTCTGCAGCAGAGAGACTGAAATAGAATGGGAGAGGAGGAGTCGGATATAAATAGACAGCAGAGAGAGCGAGGGAGAGAGCGCCAGGGGGGGGGATAAGGACTCCTCAAGAATAACAGAGTGTCACACTAGACAGCAAGAGAGTGACAGCAGAAAGAGACAGAGCAGAGGGTAGGGGGCAAGATGGCAGTTGCTTCACTCAGCCCTACTTGCAAAGTGCCAGTTTATACAGGAGGCTGATGCTACACTGGCTGACAGATATTTGTTGCACTTTAAATGAAACAGCCAGGGCTCTGCTCTTTAGAGCTTACATAAAGCCAGGAGGAGGGGGAGCAGGGGAGAGAGAGTAAACAGTGTGTGGAGGGGTGCCATGATGGAGGAGGAAAACAGAAAATAGAACGACAAGAAGAAGAATGAGTGGGGAGGCCAGACAGAGAGATAGGAGAAGGGGGATTGGGCACAGGACACAGCAGAGGGGAGACATAGTATTTGAAGATGAGATTAGAAGAAACAGACCATAAAGATGACCAAGAGCATGGTGGTAAGAGATGAAAGCATTTGGCACACAGGTTACATTTCAGGCATTTTTGTTAAATGGCAGTTGCTTAAAAACATCACTGCCCCAGCGATGATCCTGCCAACTGGCATTTAGCTTTATAGGAAGCAGCAGGGGGCAGTGTATTAGGGTTCGGAGGTTTTCTACTTATAGCGAGCACAATGCCTGAAATCCACCCTGTGTACAAAGTGGAGCAATGAGATAGAACACCTGAAGCTCGGGGAAAGGGAAGAGATAGAGATGATGATGGAATGAATGTGCAGGTGGAGAAGACCTGGAGCAGAGGCAGCAGAGATGGGGCAATGGGGATGGACCTGGAAGAAGGAACCTAAGGCTTTAAGTGAAAGGCAAACTGCACACCTACAGGGAAATAAGATGGGCTAAAATAAAGAGTAAAGTCTACATTTGCATTGTAAATGAGGAGGGGTAAGGGGAAGAGAAGGAGACAAAGGAATGGAGATATGAAGAAAGAGCAAGGGATAGCATAGTGCTGGGAAAGGCATAAGATTAAAAGGGAAGCAGAGAGAAAAAGAGACAGAAGAGAATTCTGGGGTAATAGAAAGAGAAGGAGGAATAGACATGAGGCTGTTGATAACAGGGAGAGTGTGTAACAGAGGAATACAATAGAGAAAAGTGGGGGAAGAGCAGGGACAGAGGGATAACTGGAAAAGAGAGAAGAAAACACAGGAATGGCGAGGGAATAAAAGGAGGAGTAGGGGAAAGTAGCAAAGGTGGAGGCAGGTGATCAGTTGAATTATAGAAGTAGCACAGGGCAGGGAAAGCCAAGTAGATATTCAGCAACATCAGGAGGAACATAGGGTGCCCATCCCCATATACATACTGTATATATACACACACATATATAGCAACGAATAACTTCTCCTTAAAGAATCAATACATCCCAACACACTGGCTCAGCTTCCCAGTCTGTGAATATAAATATCATAACGTGCCCCATCATCACCTTCCCTCGTGTTTATTACACAGCCCCGTATTCTTCATTCCCCTTGGAACGCAATAAAGTTACGGAATGAAGGAGAAAGCTGGGAAATGCCCGGGAAGCTTTCCTGACATCGAGCTACATTTCCCATCATCACCACCAACCATAACTGTGTCCGACCCGCGGCTGAAAGGTTTTTAACATTCGGTTCTTGTTTTTTTTTGTGTTTTTTCAGTTTTCTGGCTGCACATGAAGGCATAAACAAGGCGAAATACACAGTCACAGTATGATATTCTGTTTGTCACAATGTCATCTCCCTGAATTCCACACATTAATAGCCAGAGAAATGTATTATTAGACCGTGGGTAAATATATATAGCTGTGACCTCATTCTAGGAGCGTGTGTCAGAACAAGAAGTGCACCCTGCTCCTCAGTTATTTGGCAGGTCACAGACAGACTGGGACGGTGTTTGCTCAGGTCCATGTGCTGCTCCGGGGGTTCAGCGGGGACCTTGAAAATGATCAATGTCATCTTAACATGGGAACTGGTTGTTCCCCTTTAAATTAACTTTAAGTAATATACAGAAAGTGGTATTCTAAGACAATTTGCATTAGGTTTTCATTTTTTATTATTAGTGATTTTTGAGTTATTTAGCTTTTCTCTCCCTACTATACCTGCTATCCCACAGTCACACTCCCTTCCCAGAGACTATTATCCACTGTTACTATAGGCACCATCTCTCCCTACTATACCTGCTATCCCACAGTCACACTCCCTTCTCAGAGACTATTATCCCACCACTACTAAACCAGGCACTCCTGTTTTACTTGCCCAGTTGCTTCAACTGCTGCTTTAGGAGATCTCAGTATAGAGGGACTTAGAGTAGTCCCAATGGCTTGGATTCCTCTAAAGACAGCACTGGCAAAACCCCAACCAGCAAAAAAAAAGCCAAAAACACATGGTTGGAAACAAAGCAGCTATAAAAGACATACAGTCAGCTGTGTCATAACTAGGTGGTAGATAAAACAAATTGGGACAAAACAAACCCAAAACAGGGAAGTAATAATTATAAATGGATTGTATGTGTTAAAGGGCAAAAACAAAAATTATGAGTCTTAAGTGTGCATTTAAACTTAGCACTTCATATCATTTTAAAATTGTATACTGTAATTTCAGCAAATATACAGTTATTGCACTGGGATAGCACAAGAGAGAACAGCAGACACACAAACATATACTGAGACATTAAGTCTGTGTCCGGTGCTGACATCTAGTGGGGAAGAGTTAAAGATAGAAGGCTAAACCACTAAGCAGAGCAAACCAGTTATACACAAAGACAGTAGAACATCAGTAATTTGATTGGTGAGATAATGATCTTTTTGGAAAAGAATATGCAAAACTGATTATAAAAAACACTAGGAAAGAATTAAAGACTGTCAATGTTCTGTAGAATAGGAAGATCTAGAGGATGCTGGGAGTATGTGAGAACATGCTTTCAAATTCATTTTTTACACATATTTATTAGACTTCCAGAAACGTGTCAAGTGGGATGGGAGTGGGAAACAGCGCCGAGTGAGAAAATGAGTAGGTGGTGCGTTAGAAGAAAGAGAGAATATTGTATGAAAATGGAAGAGAGAAAGGTAGAATAAAATGACAAAGGTTAAAAACTGGTACAGGGAGAGACCAGAGAGGGCTTCAAAAGAGTGAAAGAGTATTATGCTATAAATAATGGGTGGTGTAATAGAAGCTGAGGGAGAGGTAAGGAGTGTTATTAAATAATACAGATGGGTAGAGAATCAGAAAAGAAGCTGCAAAGTGGTATGAAGGAGTAAATTCTAAGTATTAGGGATGCTGATCAAGCTAAAACAATAGGGTAAAAGAGAAATGAGAAAAGTTAGGGGTGATATTGTGTGGCAGAAGCATATTGGGGAATAGAGAAAGTGCAATGGAAGAAGAACAGCATAAGCCAGTGGCCCTCAAACTGCTGAGCTGGTCCACCTGGGGAGGCTTGGAGCAGTAGCAGAGGAGCTCAGCCTGAGAATTGGGGAGAAAGCCGATGGGCAGCCTGAGGCAGGAAAAGGCTGAAGATGCAGAGGAAAAAGCAAGACCCTCCATTGGATCTAGAAGTATGGCATTTAATAATATAAATCAGTATCATGGGAAAATGATGAGGAGACTGGAAAGTTAAATAAAATTAATAAAAGAAAGCTCCAGGCATGTAAGACTTAAATCCTGAGAACTTGCAGCACAAGGAGAAGATGGGAAATATACATGCTTAGAATTCATGAACTGGGCAATGCAATACATAGAGGCAGCGAGAAAGAGGAAAGAACCGAGAAAGAACTGAAAAGAGTAAGGATGAAGATAGAGGAAGTACAAGAAGATGGAGAGTAGGTTTGTGTGTGTGTTTTCCAGCTTCAATTGTATACATTTGAGCAGGTTACGGTCATGGAAAATTGGCTTATAGTCTGAATCGGTCAAGTGTCTGATATCTAAGGAGTTTCCGATAAGGACACAGCGGAGATAAAGAGACGGAGAAACAAGAATGGGTTATGACTGGAAAACCAAAAGGAAAGACCAGGATGAGATCAAAACTGATGAAGATAATAAGCTTGAATATAAGATAGGAAATCATAGATATGAAGAGTTAAGAAAGAAAGGCAAGGAAGAGTTAGGCAATTCTGTGAGAAAAAGTAGGAATACATGAATAAGAGAGGGACTCAAGGAAGGGATAGGGAATGGTTAGGAAATCAGTGACTTCAAAATCTAGTAGAAGAAAACAGTCAGGTAATTGCTGAGATGAAGAGCTGGAGAAAGAAGAGAGATGACAAAGAGAAATGACAAGGAAAGCAATGTTTACAAAATAAAGAAGAGTAAGAAATAGGAAAATAAGGATGAGGAATAGAAAGGCAACAAACAACAGAAAGATATAGGGAAACCATGATGAATAATGTAAAGAAATGGCAAAGAGTAAGAACTAGGAAAACAACTATGGTCAGTAAATGATGATGAAGAAGAGATAAGGAAACCAAAATGATGAATGGTAAAGAAATTATTTAGGATAAGGTAGAAGATAAGGAATTATATGGAAATTGTAACAAAAGAGAAGATGAGCCGATGGAGGCAATAAAATGATGCCAATGATAAGGAAGGAGGCATCACTATTGAGTGGAAAGCATGGACACTGAGTTTTCATTCCCAAAGAGAACAGACGTCCCAGTAAAGGTTCAGGTACAATATAGAAAGTGCTCTATATGGTGACATTCCACATCAGGTATGAGAAATTCCCATCACATCAAACCACTCACGGAAGCATTTGAAATATTATGAATTCGCCGGATTGTAGTGGTTTTACACATTCAACAAATTCCAAACACTTGGGGGTATATTTATCAAAGAGTGAAATTAGAGATCGCCACAGTCTACTAGAGTGAAATTCCGCCACTCTCCATTCATTTCTATGGGACAGGCGTATTTATGGGGAAGGAGAAGTGTTTATTTTGTAAGTAATTGGACTTTTAGCTGAGTATCTTTCACTCTATCACCTATTGAGGAGTACAAAATTTAAATATGATCAGAGACCAATTTCATTTGTGGGTGTTGTATATTAAGGGGTGTTGCAATCTCTATTTTGGAACAAATAGTTTCTTTACATGGTACAGTAACCTATCCAGCTACTTACCGGACTGGGTGGGCAGGCTCATCCCGGTGTCCACTGGTTGTAGAGATTAACAGAGTTGCCCCAAAATCCAGGTCACCAAATCCTAGGATCCTCCCCTCTAGGGTGAGGGGGCAATGACGGCAATGTTAGAAGAGCCTTGTCTCTGTGGACATCCCTTAGTCTGTAGTTACCTGTATGGGACAAAATGGAAACATGAATGGGATCAGGCAAACAATACAGCAATTTACTGGGGGGGGGGGGGCATGAAGCTGCCTGTAGGTTACCATTTTTAACAGAAAGTTTGGCTCTTTAGAGCTCTTTAAAGGGTCCAAGAAGGAGGACAGGTATTGGAGGGTCACATCGCTCTGCTGACCTCCCAGCAACATGGCCAAGGCACCCTTGTTAGAGTTGTAGGGAAAGATACAACAAAGGGAGGTATTATGGAGATATAAGATGAGTATCAGAGGGGGTAAATAAGATGAGTAACAGGGGGTAACTAAGATGAGTAGCAGATTAATGGTATGAAGGAACCTTTCAATACTTCATATCTACAACCATACACCTGCATTGTATAACCAAGAAGCAGTATAACATGAATTTCATGGATTACATCAACCTTCCCTCTGCAATGATTTCCTTTTGGTCTGTCAGTAGTGGGTTATGAGAGCCGTACCCATCCACCCCCATATACTGCAGTGAAATCACGTCTCCCTGCGTCTGTGACCCTCGGCTCTAGCACACTCATTAACATTCAGCGAGTGGAGAGGAGAGTGGGAGGGAGAGAGAACACAATGAATGGATCCACGTAGAGCACAGCATGGGGAGGAGAAGGGAGAATTATGAATGGAGAGACAGAGAAAAGAATAGAGGAAGAAAAGAGAAAGAATTATGAATGGAGGTACAGAGTGAATTAAGGGAATGACATGAAGCGTAACGAAGAATAACAAACAAGGCACCTGCATAGATACAGGTGATGGGGGATGTGAAATAAATGTATTAACAGACAGACAAGGGTACTGGGGAGTAATGAAAGAAGTGAGATAAATGAGGAGAGGGGTGAGATGTAGGAATCAATGAATGAATTAAATCAAAGTGGAACAGTGGGATAATAGTCTCTGGGAAGGGAGTGTGACTCTGGGATAGCAGGTATAGTAGGGAGAGATGGTGTCTATAGTAACAGTGGATAATAGTCTCTGGGAAGGGAGTGTGACTGTGGGATAGCAGGTATAGTAGGGAGAGATGGTGCCTATAATAACAGTGGGATAAAAGTCTCTGGGAAGGGAGTGTGACTGTGGGATAACAGGTATAGTAGGGAGAGATGTGGGTCTATAGAACAGTGGATAATATCTCTGGGAAGGGAGTGTGACTGTGATACATATAGTAGGAAGATGTGCCTATAGTAACATGGATAATAGTCTCTGGGAAAAGTGAGTGACTGTGGATAGCAGGATAGTAGGAGAATGTCCTATAGTAACAGTGGATAATAGTCTCGGGAAGGGAGTTGACTGTGGGATAGCAGTATAGTAGGAGAGAATGGTCCTATAGTAACAGTGGATAATATCTCTGGGAAGGGAGTGACTGTGGGATACAATAGTAGGAGAGATGTGCCTATAAACAGTGGATAACGTCTCTGGAAGGGAGTGTGGACTGGGATAGCAGGTAATATAGGAGAAGGTGTCCAATAGTAAACAGTGGATAATAGTCTCTGGGAAAGGAGTTGCTGTGGATAGCAGGTATAGTAGGAGAGATGGTCTATAGTAACAGTGGATAATAGTCTCTGGGAAGGGAGTGTGCTGTGGGATAACAGGTATAGTAGGGAGAGATGGTGTCTATAGTAACAGTGGATAATAGTCTCTGGGAAGGGAGTGTGACTGTGGGATAGCAGGTATAGTAGGGAGAGATGGTGTCTATAGTAACAGTGGATAATAGTCTCTGGGAAGGGAGTGTGACTGTGGGAACAGCAGGTATAGTAGGGAGAGATGGTGTCTATAGTAACAGTGGGATAATAGTCTCTGGGAAGGGAGTGTGACTGTGGATAGCAGGTATAGTAGGGAGAGATGGTGCCTATAGTAACAGTGGATAATAGTCTCTGGGAAGGGAGTGTGACTGTGGGATAGCAGGTATAGTAGGGAGAGATGTGCCTATAGTAACAGTGGGAAAATAGTCTCTGGGAAGGGCAGTGTAACTGTGGGATAGCAGGTATAGTAGGTGAGAGATGGTGTCTATAGTAAACAGTGGATAATAGTCTCTGGAAGGGCAGTGTGATTGTGGGATAGGCAGGTATAGTAGGGAGAGGATGGTGCTATAGGTAACAGTGGATAATAGTCTCTGGGAAAGGGAGTGTGACTGTGGATAGCAGGATAGTAGGGGAGAGATGGTGCCTATAGTAACAGTGGATAATAGTCTCTGGGAAGGGAGTGTGACTGTGGGAAGCAGGTATAGTAGGGAGAGATGGTGCCTATAGTAACAGTGATAATAGTCTTTGGAAGGAGTGTGACTGGGATAGCAGGTATAGTAGGGAGAGATAGACAGTGGATAATAGTCTCTGGGAAGGAAAGTGTGACTGGGATAGCAGTATATTAGAGAGGATGGCCTATAGTAACAGTGGATATAGTCTCTGGGAAAGTGAGGTGACTGGGATAGCAGGTATAGTAGGAGAGATGTGTTCTATAGTAACAGTGGATAATAGTCTCTGGGAAGGAGTGTGACTGTGGATAGCAGTATAGTAGGGAGAGATGGTGTCTATAGTAACATAGTCTCTGGAAGGAACTGTACTGTGGAACAGTCTCTGGAAGGAGTGTGACTTGTGGATAGCAGGTATAGTAGGGAGAGTGTCTATAGTAAACAGTGGATAACACTCTTGGGAAGGGGAGTGTGACTGTGGATAACAGGATAGTAGGAAGGGCTATAACAGTGGAATAGGGGAAGGAGGACTGGGTAGCATAAGGGGCTATAGTAACAGTGGGATAACAGTCTCTGGGGAAGGGAGTCGTGACTGCTGGGATCAGCAGGTATAGTAGGGAGAGATGGTGTCTATAGTAACAGTGGATTAATAGTCTCAGGGAAGGGAGTGTGACTGTGGGATAGCAGGCTATAGGTAGGCGAAGATGGGTGCCGCTATAGTAACCAGGGAATAATAGTCTCTGGGAAGGGAGTGTGGACTGTGGGATATCAGGTATAGTAGGGAGAGATGGTGCCTATAGTAACAGTGGATAATAGTCTCTGGGAAGGGAGTGTGACTGTGGGATAGCAGGTATAGTAGGGAGAGATGGTGCCTATAGTAACATCGGCTCTGGTTACTAAGTTACTCATAGTGTAAAACTGCACAAAGTGATTACAGAACCTTTATACAAATTCCATCCTGTGGCTCAGTACAGTGACTGGGGGTTCTACACATACATAAATACAAACAGCAGCTCCATGAATTGAGAGCTTTGGCGTCGAGGAGCCTTGGGGCTACACCAGCAACTCAGATATTCAGTTGAACAGCCAATCACCATGCAGCATCCTTACACCTCACCCCCAATCGAATCAAAGCAGGGTGGAAAAATGTTTCTTAGCGCAGACCTCGGGGGAGCAGCAGCTATTTATATGGGAAACAACAGTCGTCGTGTATTGTAAGTGCTAGCTTTAGAGACGCATTAAATGATTCTGGGATCATATCCTGCGCTCCTCCTACTACTGTATGTTATAGGGATAGTTGATGTCACAATGGAGGGCTTGTATAAAAGACATTTGAAGAGGTGGTGCAAGTGTCAGGACATGTGCACAGGCAGCAGCCAACAAACCGTTAATTTAAATTCTAATTATATCTTATTTATAAGCAGAGTTTCCATTCAATCGAATTCTTTCCACCTTCACACAAAAGAGTGGGAGCTCCCAAACTGATTCTCGCAGGTATTTCTCCATAAACACCAAGGGGACATCGCCATCTTGTGGTTCTATACAGAGCCCAAACAATCGTTAACTTTTAGGATGTTACAGAATCTCGAATTCTAAGCAACTTTCCAATTGGTCTTCCTTTTTTCTTTCTTATACTTGTGGAATTATTTGCCTTCTGTTTCTGACTCTTTCCAGTTTTAAAATGGGGGTCACTGACCCCATCAACAAAAAAAAAACAAATGCTCTGCAAGGCTACACATTTTATTGTTATAAATATATATATATATATAACTCATCTTAATATGCAGGCCCTCTCCTATCCATATTTCATGATTTGATTCAGATCAATGCATGGTTGCTAGGGTAAATTGGACCCTAGTAACCAGACGGCTGAAACGGCAGACTTGGAAGCTGCTGAATAAAAAGCTGAATAATTCAAAAGCCATAAAAAATTAAAACAAATTGCAAATTGTCTCAGAATATCCCTCTCTGTATCATACTAACAGTTAATTTAAATAGGGCCCATACACAGGCAGATATTTCCCAAAATCCCTAGCGCCACAGACCAAAGATGCCCACTCCCTTATTTAACGGGTTACCATTAACGGGTTACAGGCTGATGAAAACACCAGGTTTAGGATTCCTGACCACTGTGGTCTGAAGTCTCTGATATAAACATATTAGAGTCCAAATCATTAAAGGGATACTGTCATGGGGAAAAAATGTTTTTTATCAAAACACATCAGTTAATAGAGCTACTCCAGCAGAATTCTGTACTGAAATCCATTTCTCAAAAGATTTTTTTATATTCAATTTTGAAATCTGACATGGGGCTAGGCATATTGTCAATTTCCCAGCTGCCCCTGGTCATGTGACTTGTGTCTGCACTTTAGGAGAGAAATGCTTTCTGGCAGGCTGCTGTTTTTCCTTCTCAATGTGACTGAATGTGTCTCAGTGGGACCTGGATTTTACTATTGAGTGTTGTTCTTAGATCTACCATGCAGCTGTTATCTTGTGTTAGGGAGCTGCTATCTGGTTACCTTCCCATTGTTCTTTTGTTTGGCTGCTGGGGGGGAAAGGGAGGGGGGTGATATCACTCCAACTTGCAGTACAGCAGTAAAGAGTGATTGAAGTTTATCAGAGCACAAGTCACATGACTTGGGGTAGCTGGGAAATTGACAATATGACAGGATCCCTTTAATTTTGAAATCTGACATGGGGCTAGACATAGTGTGAGTTTCCCAGCTGCCCCCAGTCATGTGACTTGTGCTCTGATAAACTTCAGTCACTCCGTGATTTTAAGTAATGTAAGCAATATTCCAATACCAAAAACACTTGCAAAAATAGTTGTAAATGTAATTGCCATTGAAAGCTTTATCCGCCTGGCTGCTTATATTCCCTGCACTGCTGGTTGTGACCTCTGAAACCATGAAGCAAAAGCCACCGCGGGGGGAGATCTTACTTTAGCTTCAGAACCAAAGAACTGAAAGGGATGAGCCCAGCAGAGAAGCTGGCACCTGCTCTCAAAACAATTAACTTCAGAGGGTGTTAAATGTAATAGGTGCTGCTGTGATGCATCCGTCGTGGTGCATCTGTTGTAGTGAACTGGGCTGAGTCCTTGAACTGCTGTTAGATCTATGTATAAACACTGATTAACTACAGCGCATCTGTGTACTGGCATCTCCCTCTGATGTAACACTCGCCTCATTTACATCACTTTAAAGGTCTCTTGATAATAGGAAAGGACACTGCAGCTCAGAAAACATTCCACTCGAAATGTTACTGTTCCTCTAAAACAGAAAACTCACTGGCTGTGCCAAATGCTGCTGCTCTTGTTCCAGCCTCCGAGTACAAGTCCATTCCTTACAGCTGGGGGCAAACTAGAACTCCCAGGGCCCCTAGTTAATTTAGGGCATTTTTAAAGGGGCAGTATACCCCTTTCTTTATTATAAATGCAATGGATAGGGCTTTGTTCTGGCAAGGTAGGCCGTTAAAGGACATGTAAACCCCCTCCACAAAACCTGAATCCGTGAACAGCCTCTGAAATCTTTAGATAACTGCCACTCTGGTTGTTAAAAGGTTAACAGCAAGGCTGCAGCATCCCCTTAATCACTTAGAAATTCTTCTCCTCCTCTAACCCCTTCTACCCCCTTCCCTCAGGAATTAGCTTTGGCTGTTGACTTATGAGCATGCTCAGTTCTTAGCTCAGATCACTAAAGACACCCTCCAGTCTAACAGCCAATGAAGAGATAGCATTGCTGGTTGCCATAGAAACATTGCTCTAGCAGTCTGATCCTATTTTTTTCCTAAACACCTATTTCTATTCAGGCCTCTCCTGTTCATGTTCCAAGGTTGCTATGGTAATTTGGACCCTAGCAACCAGATGGCAGAAATTGAAAATCGGAGAGCTGCTAAATACAAAATAACTCAAAAACCACAAATAATAAAAAATGAAAACCAATTGCAAATTGTCTCAGAATACCCCTCAGTTAATTCAAGGGTGAACAACCCCTTTAAGTGAGACACAGGAATATGAATAGGAGAGGCCTGAATAGAAAGAGGAATAATAGAAAGTAGTAGTAGTAGTAGTAGTAGTAGTAGTAGTAGTAGTAGTAGTAGTATTAGTAGTAGTAGTATTCTGGACCAGTATTCTGCTTAGAATGAGGCTTCTTTTTTTTTTTTATAACATACTTAAAGTTACCTTAGAGCTGACTTAAAGGGTTCACTTTCCACCATTTTTTTCAGTTCTGTTGGTTTCAGACAGTTGACCAGAAATATTTTCATTAAAGGCGGCTGTTAGAATTGATACAATAGTTGCTCATATTCCCCATAGATCCTACTGAGAAATGGATCAACTAATGGAGCAAATTGTATGCGTTCCGAATCTGCACTGGGATCACTGCCAGACAGACAAGAGACACCAACATTCAACTTTCAACTTCGATTTAGAAAAGACAGTAAAAAAATAATTTTTTTTTAAAGCAAATAAAAAAAAAGGTTTTTCTTATTTATGTTATAAAAGTCACTGGAGGTCATTTATCAACACTGCGCAAATTTGCCCATGGGCAGTAACCCATGGCAACCAATCAGATTGCTGCATTCATTGTTCTACTTGCAGCTGGCTTTAAAAAGCTAATCACTGATTGGTTGATACAGGTAACTGCCCATGTGCAAATTTGCCCAGTGTTGATAAATGAGCCCCACTAAGTTTGCCCAGGAGCAGTAACCCATAGCAACCAATGAGATGTTTTCTTTTAAACAGGTGACTAGTAAATGCTACTTGATTGGTTGCTATGGGTTACTGCTCCTGGGCAAACTTTTATTACATAACAGGGTCAGACTGGGCCGGCGGGATACCGTCAGAAAAGTTGGTGGGCCACAGACCTCATGGGCCCCCGCAGGCCCAGACTTGCTCCATAATCAGCTGACCCATCGGCTTCAGCGCATCCGCGCAGTACGTTTTCAGCGTGTTCACACTGGCGCACAGAGAGTGTTTCCGGGCAGGGAGATTGGAGGTCAGAAGGGGGTCCCCGGTGACTGCCAGGAGGGCCCTTCGCTTGCAGTTCCGGTGGGCCCCAATGTGCCAGTCAGACCCTGTACATAACCCCCGTTTAACTGTTTTTTGTAGTTGTACAACCCCTTTTCAATTCCCAGTGCCAAAATATTCCTCCTGCATAATGGACTCCTGCTAACAAAACAGTCACAACAAGGAGCGAAGGCAGGGGGTTGTACATAGGTGATCTACCTTCCAAAACTAAACATGGAGTAGCTTTACTTTCTCTGTTTAGCTACAGATTTTATCCTGATTAAAACTATAGCCACAAAGTGTGTTCAATACAAGCCCTATTCATTGCGCTCATTTTGAACAAGTAGGGTGGGGGTACTGCCCCTTTAAGGATGCTAAGAGTTACACCCCAACATGACATCTCTTTTCATGGACACCGCAATGCTATATATTATATATTCATCGCATGATAAGGCTTAGGGTAAATATTTAATAATCCCCATTCTGAACCCCCTGGTATATCAAAAAGGATTTACACCCAAAAATAAAATGTTGGCTAATGAATAAAGGAGATATATATATATATATATATATATATATATATATATAGATAGATAGATATATAGATATATATATGTAAAATCAGTCTGTTCTTTGATCTCCTCTGCCCTGCCAATTATCAGACCTGTCTTGGCTGGAGGGAAGCTCAAATTGTTTCACGAGTCGGAAGCAGCAGTGCAGAAAAGGGGCAGACAGGTACAGCAATTAAAACCATTTATAATGATATATTGGAATGTTGCTTAGGGTTACACTTTCTGTCAATAGGCAATTTGGAGGTTTACCCTTCTCTCCCGAACATCTAAAATTCGAAGGGTATTTACTAACAGCAAACCGTTATTTCCCGTGTACCGATACCCTATTCATTATGTGTCTGATCCCCCACTACATACATTGTCCGGTTTATCTATAGGTAAAAAAAAAAAGGAAGTGGAAACCAAAACATCCATTAAATGGCACAATCAGTAATGTGTAACCTGCGGCCCTCCAGCAAAACTCATTCACTGGAGGGCCCCAGGCTGGACTTCACTGGACTGAATCACAGTCATGTCTGTTACCTGCTGGTTGCTTTCTCCTTCCACCGACTGTCTCGTCTTTGTTTCAGCAGTGAAAAGCCATTCGCCTCTCACCGGACCTCAAACTTGTTGGGAGTCTTTTTCTTTCAGCAGCAGTGAATGGAGCTGCTCTGGGTGTCTCTTATTTCCTCACATAATATTAGACATAATGTTACACACACTCACGCTTGGATATTGCACAGAGCAGTCTCGGGGGTTACTCCGTATATGCCACCAGGTCTCTTAATTCTGGGAGGTCTCTCTGATAAGCATGGGGATGTGGGTCTCTTACACTGTGCCAGTGGTCTCCCAGGTCTGTAACTGGTAAGTTGGGGGAGTCTCTGCTGGAGGCTGGAGGTCTCACTATTCTGCCAGAGGCTGGGGAGCTCTCAGTTGTGTCCTCCAGGGAAGTGGAGATGTCTTGGGTCTCTAGCTGTCTCTAAGAAGTGGCTTGGGTCTGTCTCAGTGGCTGAGGCTCTTCATGTGATGGATAGTGGCAGTCTCTCAGCGATGGCATGGATCGCTCTCTTTCTCTGTGCAGATGTGTCTCCTGTCTCTAGGTGGAAGGAGGATTGTTAGAATGGCAGAGAGTCTCTTAGAGATTCCCTTCATCCCTCACTGCCGGCAGGTCTCCTGTGTTGAAGGTATGTCTCTGGCCGAATGAATAAGAGAGAATATCTCTGGCTGAATGAAGGTAGTAGAAGGATGTCTCTGGCTGAATGAAGGTAGTAGAGGGATGTCTCTGGCTGAATAACTGTAGTAGAGGGATGTCTCTGGCTGAATGAAGGTAGTAGAGGGATGTCTCTAGCCGAATGACTGTAATAGAGGGATGTCTCTGGCTGATTGAAGGCAGTAGAGGGATGTCTCTGCCAGTGAATGAATAAGAGAGGACGTCTGTCTTCCTTCAGTGGATGGAGACTGTCTGTGGAGCTTGTGTCTCTTGCACTGGGTGTCTATCACTGCCCAAACGCGTGCCACCGCCTCTCAGTATTCAGATGCCAGCCTGTCTCCCCAGGAGGCCCTCACAGTCCCTCTCTCTAGTCATCCTGCCCCCTTGCATCACTCCTAGTCCCCTGCCTGGCAGTTTCTACTGACTGCCACCCCAATCGTTCCTTTCTCTCTTCCACAGAGTCCCACCCTCCTGCCCCTGCTCTCTGCCAGTCTCACCCTCTTTCTCTCTCTCTCTCTCTCTCCTGCACAGTCTCTCCTCCACTAACAACAACATTCAATGACGTCACCGGCCCGTCACGTGACTCGCTCGCCTAAAAATAAACTTCTGTCAACGATGGGGCGGGGCCTGAAACCCAAGGGGTGGAGTTTATGAAAGCTTGCACAAAAAAAAAAAACTCCCAGTTAAAGGGGAACTGCACCAGAAAATACAAAGGCATTCATGTGCGACAGGGAACGATTCGATGTGATTTTCTTCTGCATTTGGTGCAGATATAAGGGAAATAAGTTGGGAAACGATAATAAATAACACACTAGACACCACGTTGTGTGTTATTGTGCGATAGGTTCTTGGAGGATTCTGGGAGTTGTAGTTTAGCAATTGCGTGTGATTTCAACATCAGCAGACAAATCAATATCCCTAAATTGTAATAGACTGGAGCCAGTCATGATCCTTATTGTCAGTGCAAAGTAACAATGTAAATTATCTGTCAGCAGATACTTTACTAATCAGCAGCTCATGTTCAGCAATTCATGTCTTCGAATTGATACTTTACTATTTGCCAATTCCTCTCATTCTGGAAACAACGAATCAACTCATGTAACAAATTGTAACGTGTTATACTTTCTGCAACCTGCTTTATCCAACTACTACTGGGAAATGCAGAGCTAGAGACTATTATCCACTGTTACTATAGGCACCATCTCTCCCTACTATACCTGCTATCCCACAGTCACACTCCCTTCCCAGAGACTATTATCCACTGTTACTATAGGCACCATCTCTCCCTACTATACCTGCTATCCCACAGTCACACTCCCTTCCCAGAGACTATTATCCACTGTTACTATAGGCACCATCTCTCCCTACTATACCTGCTATCCCACAGTCACACTCCCTTCCCAGAGATTATTATCCACTGTTACTATAGGCACCATCTCTCCCTACTATACCTGCTATCCCACAGTCACACTCCCTTCCCAGAGACTATTATCCACTGTTACTATAGGCACCATCTCTCCCTACTATACCTGCTATCCCACAGTCACACTCCCTTCCCAGAGACTATTATCCACTGTTACTATAGACACCATCTCTCCCTACTATACCTGCTATCCCACAGTCACACTCCCTTCCCAGAGACTATTATCCACTGTTACTATAGACACCATCTCTCCCTACTATACCTGCTATCCCACAGTCACACTCCCTTTCCAGAGACTATTATCCACTGTTACTATAGACACCATCTCTCCCTACTATACCTGCTATCCCACAGTCACACTCCCTTCCCAGAGACTATTATCCCACTGTTACTATAGGCACCATCTCCCTACTATACCTGCTATCCCACAGTCACACTCCCTTCCCAGAGACTATTATCCACTGTTACTATAGACACCATCTCTCCCTACTATACCTGCTATCCCACAGTCACACTCCCTTCCCAGAGACTATTATCCACTGTTACTATAGACACCATCTCTCCCTACTATACCTGCTATCCCACAGTCACACTCCCTTCCCAGAGACTATTATCCACTGTTACTATAGACACCATCTCTCCCTACTATACCTGCTATCCCACAGTCACACTCCCTTCCCAGAGACTATTATCCCACTGTTACTATAGGCACCATCTCTCCCTACTATACCTGCTATCCCACAGTGTGGATCCTGACATTGTCCTCCATTGTTACTATCTAAAAATAAAGCTATGCAGAATCCCACTAAGTGCAGGGCCCAGGGCAGTTTCCATGCTACTATACAGAGAGCTGTGGTGACATATCCCCAGTGTACAGCTTTCTAGGGCATAATATATACTCTTGTACTATTTTTAGCCTTGGGAAATGAATTATATTTCATGTTTAAATCCAATGTACACTATTGTAGGTCAGTTACACATTGTGAGTTGTATCCTCTAACAAGGCAGTAAACGTTTGGTTAATAATGGAGCGACCTGCTTTTCTTTGTAACATTCTTGGGGTTTAAGTGACACTGATCTCGGGGCGTGAGGACAAAGGGACACAAATAAACGACATCCGGTATCTCGTGTTGTTACGGGTTACGGATCCTTTTGCAGGTACGTCTGTGACTGTCATAACATTCTCTTTTGTTTAAAAGCAGCTTTTCTCTAAGCCTTACTATTCCTCTGGGAGTCAAGGTTGTCTGCACCTCCTACATTCTGTACAGTCACTCACAGCCATACAAATTGTATGTTTCCATTGTATTAATAATGTATGGAAATGACTGTGTGTTGCCTTTAACTGTGCCTATTTAATATTCCAGTCTGCACTCTCTCCCCTCCCCTTGTATTATTATCCCCCCTTTATCTCTTGAACAGCACCTTACCCCCTTTCACTCACACTTTCTATGCTGCCTCCAAAGAGTTCTGGGTAAAAAGCTGGGTCCAAAAGCCGGTTTCCATGGCAATAATGCAAGTTTTTTTTTTTTTATCACTTTTCTCAAACGCCCAGTCCTCCTGGAAAATGAGAGAATGTGAGAAAGGAGGAGAGAGTTGCTTCCCAGGGAGATGTGGGAGAGGAATAAGATTCTTTCTGTTCTAATATGAAGGACGTGGAAGGAGTAGTCTCATATCTTGCCCAAATGCCATGATTAGGGCCGTTTATCAGAAACTCCTTGAAAGAAAAGCAAGAGAAGGATTCCCTTTCAAAGACTTGGGGGCAGATTTATCAAGGGTCGAAGTGAATTCGAGGGAATTTTCGAAGTAAAAAAATTTGAAATTCAAAGTCATTTTTTTGGATACTTCGACCATGGAATAGGATACTACGGGGCCCATTTACTTAGCTCGAGTGAAGGAATAGAGGAAAAATACTTCGAATTTCGAATGTTTTTTTTGGCTACTTCGACCATCGAATGGGCTACTTCAACCTTCGAATCGAACTAAAAATGGTTCGACTATTCGACCATTCGATAGTCGAAGTACTGTCTCTTTAAGAAAAAACTTCAACCCCCTAGTTCGCCACCTAAAAGCTACCGAAATCAATGTTAGCCTATGGGGAAGGTCCCCATAGGCTTGGCTAGCTTTTTTTGGTCGAACAAAAATCGTTCGATTGATGGATTAAAATCCTTCGAATTGAACGTTTCGAAGGATTTAATCGTTTTTCGTTCCATCGAACGAATAGCGCTAAATCCTTAGACTTCGATATTCGAAGTCGTAGGATTTAACTTCGACAGTCGAATATCGAGGGTTATATAACCCTCAATATTCGACCTTAAGTAAATTTGCCCCTACGACTTCCAATTTACTTCGAATTCGATTCAAAGTAAAATAGTTTGAATATTCGAATATTCGATAATCGAAGTACTGTCTCTTTAAAAAAACTTCGACTTCAATCGTTCGCCAAATTAAACCTGCCGAAGTGCTATGTTAGCCTATGGGGACCTTCTAGACCATTTAAGTCTTTACACATTGAAGTAAAATCGTTCGATCGTTCGCTAAAATCGTTCGAACGATTTTACTTCGATCGTTCGAAGACCAAATTCGGTGAAAAATCCTTCGACTTCGATATTCACAGCTTAAAGGCGAATTCACCTTCATTAACAAAACTGCAATAACTGAAAAAAAACCACAGAACTATGTTCAAACTTTTATAACCTTAGAAATTTTGTAAAATGAACATGGTAATTAGGGGGTGTGGCCACAAATTGGGCGTGGCCAAAATGTTCACCACACTACGCGCGGCAACTTATTTGTCCCACTTTTTATTTCCAAAATGAGGTATGCAATGTTTAACCCTTGTTATTAACACACTAAATATTGTATCTCAGAGTAAAACTGACTCCTGTGCTTATATCCTTTCAGTACTTGAAGAAACAGTTACTTTTTCCCGGATTTTACATAATTTTTTCCTGGTTCCTTGAAAAATGTAAAATGGGGGTTCTACTGTATTTATCTATATATTTTAGGGGGTGGTTAGCACAAGCAGGCTCCAAAGGCAGTGCATAAAGCTTATTTATATTAGGGATGCACCGAATCCAGGATTAGTCCTTTTTCAGCAGGATTCAGATTCGGCCGAATCCTTCTGCCCAGCCGAACTGAATCCTAATTTGCATATGCAAATTAGGGGCGTGGAGGGAAATTGCGTGACTTTTTGTCACAAAACAAGGAAGTAAAAAAAGTTTTCCCCTTCCTACTCCTAATTTTCATCTGCAAATTAGGATTCGGTTCGGTATTCGGTTGAATCTTTCGCGAAGGATTCAGGGGTTCGGCCGAATCCAAAATAGTGGATTTGGTGCATCCTTAAAGGGATACTGTCATGAGAAAACATGTTTTTTTTTCAAAATTGAGCTGCTTCAGCAGAATTCTGCACTGAAATCCGTTTCTCAAAAGAGCAAACATGTTTTTTTATAATCAATTTTTCGAAATCTGACATGGGGCTAGACATATTGTCAGTTTCCCAGTTGCCCCCAGTCATGTGACTTGTGCTCTGATAAACTTCAGTCACTCTTTACTGCTGTATTGCAATTGTAATATCACCCCCCCCCCATCAGCCTAACAACAGAACAATGGGAAGGTAACCAGATAGCAGCTCCCTAACACAAGATAACAGCTGCCTGGTAGATCTAAGAACAGCACTCAATAGTAAAAGCCAATTCACACTGAGACTGATTCAGTTACATTACGTAGGAGAAATAACAGCCTGCCAGAAAAGCAGTTCCATCCTAAAGTGCTGGCACAAGTCACATGACTGTAGGGTTGCCACCTTTTGATAAAATGCGCACTGGCTCGTGGTGGGGGCGGGAGCAAATGGGTGGGGCGTGATGTAAAAGAGGGCGGGTCGTGGCGTATAAAGGGACGTGATGTGCTGTAAAGGGGCGGGGTCTGCACACGCGTTTGCCCAGAAGACAGCAAAATCGGTAAATTTGGAGTGGGCCGAGCGCTTTTGTTAGGAGTATTACAAATTTACCGGCAGCTACATTGCCCGTAAATTTGTAATACCAGCCCTGGCCTTGCCAGGTGTTTTACTGGCTAGGCCGGTAAAATACCAGCCGGGTGGCAACCTTACATGACTGGGGGCAGCTGGGAAACAATATGTCTCGCCCCATGTCAGATTTCAAAATTAAATATAAAAAAAATCTGTTTGCTCTTTTGAGAATTGGATTTCAGTGCAGAATTCTGCTGGAGCAGCACTATTAACTGATGTGTTTTGGGGGAAAAAAAACATGTTTTCCCATGACAGTATCCCTTTAACGTATATATGAGACAAGGTGATACCAAGGTGAGTGGACAACACTCCAAGGAAGTTTTGAGGCAAAGGTTTCAGCAAACAAACTGTAGGTTTATTGGTTCTAACGTTTCAGTTCCACACTGGAACTTTTGTAACTTTCCCTGAAGAAAGTTCTAGTGTGGAACTGAAACGCTGGAACCAATAAACCTTCTTCTGACTCTTTCCAGCTTTCAAATGAGGGTCACTGACCCCATCTAAAAACAAATGTTCTGTGAGGCTACAAATGTATTGTTATTGCTACTTTTTATTCCTCCTCTTTCTATTCAGGCCTCTCCTATTCATATTCCAGTCTCTAATTCAAATCAATGCATGGTTGCTAGGGGAATTTGGCCCCCAGCAACCAGATGGCTGAAATTACAAACTGGAGAGCTGCTGAATAAAAAGCTAAATAACTCAAAAACCACAAATAATAAAAAATGAAACCCAATTGCAAATTATCTCAGAATATCACTCTCTACATCATACTAACAACCCCTTTAAAATCTTCCATTTCCCCCCATTTGGTTTTAATATTGTCAGCTATTCCTGTCATTGGATAGAGTATCGCCAAGATAAAATGTTGTGTAGAACACACACTCTTGTGTGGGAAATTAAATACTAAGGCAAGGGGCAGACACAGACTGAGACGCACATCAAAAGACTGCGTTCCAAACACCGGAAGTGTTGCGTCGGAAGTACCACGTTCAAACTTAGCGTGCATTCCGGACAACAGCAGCAACAGGAGGAGCTGTCTATGGCTGTCGGAGGGTCCAGCTGACATGTCAGTGCCCTGGTTTTTAACAGCGTGACCCGGGAGACCCATGGTGTGTTGTGGGGACGGGGGTCCTATTTCGGTTGAGGGCACTGGCCAAGCGTAACTCTGTGCTGAATGTTAGTTCTCCAATAACTCCTCCCCTACACCCCAATAACTCCCCAGCTCATCCTTTCCGAGTCTCCCCTACACCCTAATAACTCTGCATCTCACCCCTTCCCTCCCCTACACCCTAATAACTCAGTGTCTCACCCCCTTCTTTCCCTCCCCTACACCCTAATAACTCTGCGTCTCACCCCCTTCCTTCCCTCCCCTACACCCTAATAACTCTGCGTCTCACCCCCTTCCTTCCTTCCCTCCCCTACACCCTAATAACTCTGTGTCTCACCCCATTCCTTCCCTCCCCTACACCCTAATAACTCTGCGTCTCACCCCCTTCTTTCCCTCCCCTACACCCTAATAACTCTGCATCTCACCCCCTTCCTTCCCTCTCCTACACCCTAATAACTCTGCATCTCACCCCCTTCCTTCCCTCCCCTACACCCTAATAACTCTGCGTCTCACCCCCTTCATTCCCTCCCCTACACCCTAATAACTCTGCGTCTCACCCCCTTCCTTCCTTCCCTCCCCTACACCCTAATAACTCTGCGTCTCACCCCTTCCTTCCCTCCCCTACACCCTTATAACTCTGCATCTCACCCCCTTCCTTCCCTCCCCTACACCCTAATAACTCTGTGTCTCACCCCCTTCCTTCCCTCCCCTACACCCTAATAACTCCCCATCTCACCCCCTTCCTTACCTCCCCTTCACCCCCTACACCCTAATAACTCTGCGTCTCACACCCTTCCCTCCCTACACCCTAAACACCCTGTGTCTCAGCCCTTCCTTCCCTCCCCTACACCCTAATAACTCTGCGTCTCACCCCCTTCTTTCCCTCCCCTACACCCTAATAACTCTGCATCTCACCCCCTTCCTTCCCTCTCCTACACCCTAATAACTCTGCATCTCACCCCCTTCCTTCCCTCCCCTACACCCTAATAACTCTGCGTCTCACCCCCTTCATTCCCTCCCCTACACCCTAATAACTCTGCGTCTCACCCCCTTCCTTCCTTCCCTCCCCTACACCCTAATAACTCTGCGTCTCACCCCTTCCTTCCCTCCCCTACACCCTTATAACTCTGCATCTCACCCCCTTCCTTCCCTCCCCTACACCCTAATAACTCTGTGTCTCACCCCCTTCCTTCCCTCCCCTACACCCTAATAACTCCCCATCTCACCCCCTTCCTTACCTCCCCTTCACCCCCTACACCCTAATAACTCTGCGTCTCACACCCTTCCCTCCCTACACCCTAAACACCCTGTGTCTCAGCCCTTCCTTCCCTCCCCTACACCCTAATAACCCCCAGCTCATCCCTTCCTACGCTCCCTACACCCTAATCACTCTCACAGCTCACACTTGCCTATTCCCCCTCCAGTAACTCCTGTAGTGTTTCCCTGCCATAACCCCCTCAAACATATACAGATCATGCAGGAGATACTCTCTGCCTTCCACGATGTAGCCTCTGTGTTGTATTCAGTTGCACCTGTGCCCCCTTTTTCCTTTACCCTGATTCTTTACCCTATTTCTTTTCTTCTCAGGCTCTACGTTTCCAAAACCTGTTCTCATCAGAAAATGATGACTTTGATGATGAGGTAAGAAGAAACAATACTCGGGTAGAGTCCAGTGGTATCACTGTGTATGAATGGACGTGGGGTAAGTTGGGGATTATAAAGGAATCCTTAGCTACAACGTGTTGAAGTCAAGACTTTTCATGTTACATGGATACAACAGCTTTGTCCAGTGCAGTATAAGGGGAACTTAATCACCAAAATTGCTTCTCTATCTGTTACATTGATGTAGAGATGCTTCACACTGCTTTGGAGTATAGCTTCTGTAACCTGTCCCGGGTTTCACTTGCAGCTCATGTTTTGGGTTATTTCACAGCAGCTCAGTCTGTTAGTGGGAAGATACGTCTCATTGATCCAATATAAAAGGCAATATAAAGGCAAGATGGCCGGTTGCAAATCTTGTGCTCTAGATAGAGATGGCGTTTCCTACAGATAGTCTCAAATATCTATACTATAAAAGTTTTAATTCTGAGATGAACTGTCCCTTTGTTATCTGCCCAAAGTGTGCCCACAGGTCTGTAGTGTAAAAGAGAAAATCACTTTGGTTTTCAGTTGCAGTCCTCTGGATACCTAAGGGTGGAGTAACCCTTAAAGGGCTGCCTACCATAGCACTCCTGGCATTGGCAGAAGAATAACATAACACAGATGCCATTGGTTCTACAGTTGTGGGTTTCAAGGCACGATCAAAGACAAGGTGGCAAGGGTTAAACCGTGCATCTGCACAGCATGAATTTTCTGATTAACTCAACAGCAGTCTTTCCCTTTACCCAGGGACGTGCCCCCTTCTGAATAAATGTTGTCCAGCTGAAGTAACAGGTAGTGGGTGCCCTGTCATCAGAAACTCTTTTATTTTCATTTGGGTTTGCGACTTCCTATCCAATCAAAACTCACTTTTCCTAAAGGGAAAGGATAAACTAAGTTTATTTTGGTTAACAGTAAAAATGTAATAGGGGAACTATCGCAAAAACGAATATAAGCTTCATCCTACTGAAATAAGAAACTTTCTAAATACAATCAATTAAAACGTCTGCATTGTTTCTGAAATAATCAAGTTGATCTTCACTATTCCTCTCTCAGCATCTGTTTCTCTTCATTCTGTCTTCATTCAGCAGTTGGGTGTCAGATATTCATTGCCTAGAAGATGTATTAGAGGTCACTCTATTATAATCACCAGACATCATGTCTCTCTACATGCAGAATTTGTGCAAAAGGCAGTTATTTTGTTTGTACTGGAATCAGTTATTTGAGTGAGCTCTAATACATCTGCTAGGAAAGGAGCCCCCCTATAAGATATATTGGATCTAACTGTCAATAAATATCTGACACCCAACTGCTGCATGAAGACAGAATGAAGAGAATTAGATGCTGAGAGAGGGATAGTGACGAGAAACAATGCAAAATATTTAATTGATTGTATTTAGAAAGTTTCTTTTCAGTATGAGAAAGCTTATATTAAATTTTCATTTTCACAATAGTTCCCCTTTAAGCTTAGGGATACCAAACCAGAGGCTCCAAACTGGCACATTCAAAACTTTCTGTGCCCCAGAAGTGCCTTTTCCAGCATATATTGCTCTGCTGTAAATCTTATGTGTAATCTTCTCCACCAATAGAATTGCAAAGATTTCTCTGAACAATATGGGAATGGACAGTGTTGTTGCATCTCCCAGTGGGCCTCAGCCTAGGGCAACTCCCATTAACCCTTTCTTATTTTAGCCATAGACTAACAGCAGAACATTCACCGTAGACAACATGGCTACACAGACCTTCCCCTGTAAAGTGGAATTAACATGTTTATCTTCTTGTCTTTGTAGGACTTTCTGTCGGCATTGGACAATACAGAGGAGAATGTCTTATACACTGTGCCTTCAGGACTTCGATCTCTCAGGCCCATCTCCCATGCGCCTGCCAAGTGCACAGATGAACCAAAAAGCCAGGTTCCTCCTCCTCCACCCTGGCATCAAAAAGAGGTGGAGAAGCATGACCAAACACAGAGGACATTTGATCTTGCCCAGGACATGGATGATGAAGAGCTGTTATCTGTATGCAGCATGCTAGAGGTCCCACAAGAAGCTGGGCAGTCTATGAGTGTTGGCTCTGCTGGAAACAGCTCGTCCTCACTCAGACTGTGCCCAACTGGAAAAGCAAGTGTTGGGTTCCAGGCACATGATCCCAGATCCAGTTATAAGGGTGCTGCAGTGTGCCAGCCAGGCACTTATCAGATGAACAGTGTTGGTGCCAACTCTCCATCTCCCCTGCAGATACCTTCAAAAGGAACCGAGCACTTTCAGAGTCCAGGCCCCACTGCTAAGAGACCTTGTAGAAGAGACATGATAGACCCGCAGTCTGTGACTCCTCACAGGGTAGAGACTCAAAGCCACTGCACCCCTTCTGTTCAGCTGCGGCCGGTGGTGCAGGGTTTGTCTAGCACTTCACAACCATGGAGAGGTGGCACTTTGCACCGAAATAGCCCAGTTTCCAGTGCCCAGAATGTCCACACAACTCCTAAAGCTCCTCTCATATCCCCACGTCCACTCATTCCCAATTCCTTGCAGACCCCTGTGGTAACAAACCATTTAGTGCAGCTGGTGACTGCAGCCAATCAGACGCCAAGGAGACTTTCGTGGGAGACGCCACCACCAAAAGAGAGAAGGTTCCCCGGGCCAGCTGGCTTATTGCCGCAGCAGGTGACAAAGCTGAGAAGCAATATTGGCTTTAGCGATGAGGCCCATTTCTGCACTGCTGGTTTTGACTCAACCACAAAGCACAGAAGCTTTGTCCACATTGTTTCAAGAGTCAGGACCAGCCGTGCAGAAAACAGACAGATGCCGCTAACATCCGTACTTACAAATAACTCTAACTTGGTTAGGATTCAATTTCAGAGATGTCAGTTTAGTCGGTAAAGCTTCTGCTTGGCATGGGGATGCCCTTGCGCCTGGATTCAGAGCAGCAGGACTTACCTACCCGTGTATGCTTAGTGTATTAACTTCTTTATCACAGCTACACCTGCATTCATTCCATTTACTTGCACTTAGTCCCCCCTGTTCTTTGTTCCAGGGTAGTACCAGGGGGCTGGATGAAATCCTTGTATCTACTCCTCACACTCCAGCTCACGGGGCAAGAGCCAAGCTTGGCACTAAGGTAACTCAATATAACAATCATCTGCATTTACACAATTCTACATTGTTTTCTGTTTCTTCTCTATAAGTGCAAACTTGCTTCTGCCTCCCTGAGTTCTTGTCAGTCACCCACATATAACTCTTGTGTAAGCAGACAAGCATGGCTTCTCCACAACCAATTGAAGAGGAGTTTGGCAGAGGTCCGTGGGCAGCCTTGAAAGCTGAGTTGGCATTGGATGAGAATGATCCCTCCTGCTTCCTAAGGACATACAGTGTAGTGATGGTGCTGCGTAAGGTAACCACTGTCCTTCATTTTTGTTCCTGGAATGATCTTATTTGTCCTTTCCAAAATGTAAATTCCTCTGCAGGTTTTAAGGTTATCAGTGTTTATTAAGTGGGTTGAATGTGGGACCCTTAAAGGGATTCCGTCATGATTTTTATGATGTTGTTTTTATTTCTAAATTTCACTGTTCACACTGCAAATAATTCACTGTACAATATAAAATGTCATTCCTGAACCAGCAAGTGTATTTAGTTGTAATATTGGTGTGTAGGTGCATCTCAGGTCATTTTGCCTGATCATGTGATTTCAGAAAGAGCCAGCACTTTAGGATGGAACTGCTTTCTGGCAGGCTGTTGTTTCTCCTACTCAATGTAACTGAATGTGTCTCAGTGGGACCTGGATTTTATTATCGAGTGTTGTTCTTAGATCTACCAGGCAGCTGTTATCTTGTGTTAGGGAGCTGCTATGTGGTTACCTTCCCATTGTTCTGTTGTTAGGCTGCTGGGGGGAAAATGGGGGGGGGGGCTGATATCATTTCAACTTGCAGTACAGCAGTAAAGAGTGACTGAAGTTTATCAGAGCACAAGTCACGTAACTGGGGGCAGCTGGGAAACTGACAATATGTCTAGCCCCATGTCAGATTTCAAAATTAAATATAAAAAAATCTGTTTGCTGTTTTTGAGATAAGGATGCAGAATTCTGCTGGAGCAGCACTATTAACTGATGCATCCCATGACAGTATCCCTTTAAGCAGAAAATTGATGATAGGCAACGGCTTAATAGGTGCAGAGTTGAGGTCTTAATTCTGTGCCTTGTGGGTTTGGTTTGGCTGCAATTTGGGAACTCTCCATGGTTAAATGCTTTGCTGCTTTGACAGGCAGCTCTGAAGCAGCTCCCAAAAAACAAGGTCCCACGAATGGCTGTGGCTCTCAAATCTCTTACTCCAGCCAATGGCGATGCTAGCGCAGTATTCAGAGACCACACAGGTGAGTGATGCTTTAACTCTTTCTTCCTCATACCTTTCTGCATCTTATTAACCTATTGTGACCCGTTACAGTTCTTTCCAGGGTCAGACTGTTCTGCCAGAGTACCAGCCAATGACAATTCTCTTCAGCCCTTTTTACTATTGGCCTATATGACTTTTAGCATTGTCCTGACCTATTTTGTGTTGAGAAAGACCGGGTTCTCAAGTGGGAGGCCCAATTGTCAGTGTGTTATGCAGTTGACTGATCTCTCTCTCTATCTCCTCCCATGCCAGGGGATATACAGGGCACTGTCCACCACCTATTACTGGAGGAGAAAGAAAGTGACCTGAAGGTTGGCAGCGTCCTTTTATTACAGCAGGTATCTCCATTTCACCTTTTCTCCATATTCAAATACTTTACAAACAGCTTGCTCATCGACTTTCTTCTGCAGGTCGGGGTCTTCTCCCCATCGCATCGTAACCATTATCTCAACGTGACCCCTAACAATCTGGTGAGAATCTACCCCCCGGAGGCGGAAGGCCCTCATACAAGGGTAATATGCCGTTTAAAAGCTAGTGAAGAAGGGAGGAGCATGACACTCACTGGCCAAATTTGTTAGACTTAGCCTAGACAGGTATGGGACCCGTTATCCAGAAAGTTCAGAATTATGGAAAGGCCGTCCACCATAGACTCCATTATAATAAATGAATCCAAATTTTCAAAAATGATTTCCTTTTTCTGCGTAGTAATAAAACAGTAGCTTGTACTTGATCCCAACTAAGATATAATTAATCCTTATTGGAGGCAAAACCAGCCTATTTGCTTTATTTAATGTTTACATGATTTTCTAGTAGACTTAAGGTATGAAGATCCAAATTATGGAAACATCCGTTATCCAATAAACCCCAGGTCCTCAACATTCTGGATAACTGTTCCCATACATACATACATACATACATACATACATACATACATACATACATACATACATACATATATGTGTGTGTGTGTGAATTAAAAGTTTATTTTTCAGTTATTCTGCTGGAGTCCTTTTCCTTCTTCAATTTTGGATCGCATGTAGCAGTTGCAGCACAGAGCAACCGTAAAGGAATAGGACACAATTCACTTGAAATTCGTACTGACCACCACCCCCCTCTTCTATTTGGAGATGAACACATTTTGTTCCCTCTAAACTACTCAGCAGGGAGCACCTACTTCTCTTGCAGCGCCACAGTCCACCACAGTGGGTGCATGTTGGTTGCCCAAGGGCATACAATGGGTGTTGGCAAGTAATGGGACATTGGTTCTGTATCTCATCCATTTAGCATCAATACAGTCCAGACTTTATTTATCATGTGTTTTTTTTTTTGTTTTGTTTTTTTCTTATACATTGCACAGCCCTTTTACTGTTAATATCCAGCAACTCAAGATGATTATTCAGCTCTTTTCTGAGGGAGTGAAAGCAAACAGTTCTGTCTTTTCTTATTCTTTAGCTGGAAACTCCACCGGTGGCCAGTGAGCAGACTGATTTGAACAGTAATCGAGTTCGGAGCCCAGCTCGTCCATCGGCCGCTATAAGAACAGCTGGAGCCGCACAGCCATCATCGCTTGGAGAGTGGGATATGGGTAAGGATTACAGTGGGGAGTCACAATGTTGCTGCTGTTCCACACACACTGCCTTGTCCAACTACCTCCAACTCTCTGTTCTGCACTATTATGCTACACACTCCTTCTTACTTACAGTATATACTGCTCTTACCTTAGGTGCTGTGATATTACCCATCATGCACTTTGTTCTTTCCTTGCAGATGACCTGGATTCTCTCCTCTGTGACCTGTCCGAGGATACTGGGGACTGAACCCACTCTTACATGATCTGCCCTTTAGTGTGATCGGTCTATAAGTAGGACGGAGGACTCCATAAATTAATTTTGCTTTCCTGATATCTGTGGGTTTCACATAACGGCTATAGCTGCACTAGAGCATGAGTATGTGTGTGTGTTGGACAGCCTACAGCAGATATGCAATATTAAAGCAGAATGAAAGGCGGTATTTACTTGGGGATGCCAAAATTAGGCACCCTAAGTGATTGTATATACTTACCTCACACCCCAGGCCGGTGCCCATATCCGGAGAAAACTGCACCGGTCTGGAGTTCTTCCAACGAGCACCACGGAGCAATCAGCTTCCTTCTTCTTCTTTCTTCAAATTTCCTGGAGCAGACGCATGCTCAGTAGAACGAAATAGCGACTTCTTCATTAAAGTTCGGCTTTTCTCACTTCTGCGCATGTGCACCCATGCGAAGAAAGAAGAAGGAAGCCGATCACTCTGTGGTGCTCAACGGAAGAACCACCAGATCAGTGTAGTTTTCTCCTGCTAGGGGCACTGGCCCGGGGTGTCAGGTAAGTATATACAATAACTTGGGGGTGGCTTACTTTTTGGCACTCCCAAGTAAATACCGCTTTGTAAAATAAAGCTTTGTGTTAAACTTTAGGTGGGTCGCCCCTGTAGCCATTGTTGTGCTTTATCCAAGAAGGGGATTAACTTTGTTATAAAATGTCCATGCTGCAGAGTTATGTACTGTATAGATGTCCCATTGGGCACTGCAGCTATTCTTATAAAGAGACAACGTCAACCTTATGTGTTAGAGCCCAGGCAGCACCATAGTGCCAATTCATGGACTATTCTGTTTTTGTTTTGCTTCATTTCCCTGTTGGTTCAGAGTGAGGTCCCCAAACTTATGGATCTGGGCCTGAAGGACCTGGGGTTCTCCAGAGAAGATTTTTGTTCCCCATGTAGAGCACTTGCCTTAAGGCTAATGTCACAGTTGCCAGGCAGATTATAGAGCAGGAAAGTAATAAAGAGTTTTGATTGGTGGATGTGTGTGGACACTGATAAAGCTAAGAGCAGTAATAAGCAAAGAAGATCGGTAAAGGGCTTGAAATTGTAGTGTGCAAGATACGTACACTCTGTCTGATGTAGTGTGAAGATTCCTGTAAAAGGTTATCATGGACATTAGAAGAACAAACAAAAACTGCTATTTAACAGCAGAAATCTAACAAGACTGACTGTGTATATTTGGTGTCAATTTCAGTTTCTGTAAATTGAAGTTAAAATAAATACGTTTCCAGAAAACAAAACACGACGTTCCCTGAGATGCAACGATGGGCTGAGAACTGGGGCCCTCCTGGTGTAAGTCACTTGTATAGAGACACATCAGCTCAATACACCCACGTGGAACTTGCTCTGATATTATCAATGGGAATTAGAGGGGTGGTTATGTAGTAGTATGTTATAGAACGGACAATTCTAAGAAACTTTGCAATTGGTCTTCATTCATAATTTTTTTTTTCTTTTTTTTTATAGTTTTTGAATTATTTACCATCTTTTTTTGACTCTTTCCAGCTTTCACCGTCCCCATCTAAAAGCAAATGTAAGCCTACAAATGTATTGTTATTGCTACTTGTTATTATTCCTCTTTTTATTCAGGGCCCTCTCCATATTCAAATCAATGCATGGTTGCTAGGGTAATTTGGATCCTAGCAACCAGATGACTGACATTGCAAACTGGAGAGCTGCTGACTAAAAAGCTAAATTACTCAAAAACCACAAATAATAAAAAATGAAAGCAAATTGCAATTTTTCTCAGAATATCCCTCTCTACATTGTACTAACAGTTATTATAAAGATGAACAACCCCTTTAGTACATCCTTGAATAACTCCCTTCAACTGGTTTCTGCTCTTGACGGGAGTTGGATGCTGCAGGTCAACTGGCATGAGTTGGGAGGGGAAGGTGTTTTCAAGGGATAATTGTGCCTCTGGGGCAGGTTCTAGTGCTAAGAAGCAGCCAGTGGTGGGTAGAAGCCATTGTGAGCATGGGCACTTGTACTGCCAATCAAAATGTCCCATAGCATAGTAAGTTGGGTTGAAAAAAGACACACGTCCATCAAGTTCAACCTTTTAACTATTTTAACCTGCCTAATTGTGAGTTGATCCAGAGGAAGGGGAAAACCCAATTTGAAGCCTCTCCAATTTGCCTCGAAGGGGAAAATAATGTCTATAATCTATAAAAACAAGGACAAGCTACATGTATATACTACCCTGTGACATGGAGAAATTGTAGCTCAGCTGTGTTATACGACATTGAAAAGCAACACAGGGGCCTGCAAGGTACAGGCCTCCCCATAATTCCATCAGCAGGAACATGACACTGCAAAAATATGCTTACCCTGAGAAGGATCAGTGTGGGCCAGGTTATAAATAGGACACAGTTCTCTAGCCCAGACGCATAGTGATGCCACTGCTGATCCGACGGGGTGAAAACATCAAAATCCCTCATAAAATGGCTGGAGAAATGTTCCCCTTTACACCCAGCACCCTGCGAGCCCTGCAGAGACAGAGGGAGCAACTGGAGAGCGAAGATCGAAGGAGAGCGTTGAGCATCGAACTCTTGTCCCGTAGAGCTTTGACTTCCAGCCCAGCAGTGCGACCCCCTGTGACCCGTAGGCACCGCTTCTGTAGGGACGCCGCCATCCATAATGCTTTGTACACCGGAGACGTGGAGAGGCTGAAAGGGATATTTAAAGAGAACGGCTCAGCCGATGTCATGGTGGAGACCATCAGCGAAGAGTTACAGTGGTGTCCAGAGATGGGTAAGATGAAAACAACCTGACCTCTCTGTTTCCAGGTTCTGGGATATGATATTAATATTTCCCATGACCAATTGTCTCTGGAAAAATATTGAATGCCGTGTTTATAGGAGGGCGATCAGAATGAGATCAAACAAGGAGGTCTGATGACCCAGTCACCCCAGAACTGTTCCTCCTAAACGTTGGGTATAGGGTGGCCCTGTTTCATTAGTAAGCATGTGATCTCCTCATAACCAATATATGATTTATAACGAGAGGGCAGATGGATCCATGTCTTTCTCATAGTTTTTCTTTGTATATTACTGTTAGCTTCCTAGACAAATGATTTGGCACCAGATCGTAAGTGTTGCCACCTACTTGCGCAACTCCCTGGTTGATGGCACGAAGGAGAATATTGGAGACATATAATAATTACAGTAGCTTCAGCACTCAAAATGATTGTATTTATTGGCAGGCCTTTGGTCTCTGATCCCTAAAAAATCCCACACTTCTCCGCTGAGGATCACCGCCGGGCGCGGCTATGGGGAGTGCGTGCGCTTTCTGGTGAGCCGAGGGGCGGAGCCTAACTCTTCCGTGGGAGGTCGAGGTCCACTGCATGACGCTTGTGAGGGTCACCATGCTGAGTGCACCCAACTTCTCCTGAGTCGGGGAGCCGAAGCCAATCTACTAAGTGAGGATGGACAAGCTCCTCTCCACCTGTGTAGCACACCTGAGACCTTAGAGTAGGTACCAAGGGACAATGGAGCATGAGTTCTCTTAGTAAGTAGGGGTGAAGCCAGAAACACATGGGCTTCATCCAAATTTTGGGTTAGGAGTGCTTCCTGGTGCTGGTGGACTCTTGGACTCTTCTTTTTCTTAAAGGGGAACTATCATGAAAATGAAAATTTAATATAAGCTTCATCATACTGAAATAAGAAACTTTGTAAATACAATCAAATAATATTCTGCATTGTTTCTAAAATCAAGTTTATCTTCACTATCCCTCTCTCAGCATCTGTTTCTCTTCATTCTCTCTTCATGCAGCATGAATTTTCTGTGACCCAGAACACTCGCGAAAAGCTAAAATCACACTTTTATTGATAGTTTATTTAAAATCATAGCGCGCACAAAAGATACATGCTTGACGCGTTTCCACCTGAACATTTAAAAGGCTTAAAGAACACACCTCCTAAAAACATTAACCCTTTGAAGCTCTACATGTTCTCTCTTGGAGGGTTTGTATTATTCAATTAAATCTATATTCAATATAAGAAGAATTAATGCTCGTCAATTTATCAATCAATTAGTACCATCTCATTACAATCTTACAATTACAATATAGTATTTCGTGGACTCCAAAAAGGCGGAGAAGCTCGAAAAATATTAGTAATGTACAACTAGAACTATATAAATATTCAGTAGTAAAGAGTAAGTATTAAGTAACAGGCTTTAAATAGACATATAAATATAAGTTATTCAATATTCAGGACAAGCATTGATCAGCGTGCAAATCAATAGGTACTTAATATTTGCCTGTAGGGATCATTGTTCAATACATAAAAAGAGATTCAAAAATCATTCATTAGAAAAAAGTTCATTGGAAAAATCCATTCAAAAAGATCGTATTAGAAAAATGTCATTGGAAAAAAATCATCAGAAAGATATTATATACATCAGAATCAGAATCACTCGCCTGTCATATCAAATTAAGTTCATCGGATAAAGTCTTTCCCCTGAAACATCGAAAGAAACATGTCACGATTTAGACCTCCATATGTTTCTATCGTTTTAAGTTGATCCATCCGGTAAACTTCTAATTTCGAAAGTGTTTTTATCTTTATCACCCCCGGCTGTCGATGATCTGAAATGTAAGATGTGAAACTTTGGCATGTTGCTCAATTATGTGTTTTGCAATCACAGACTTGTCTCCTCTTTCAGCTGCTGATAGATGTTCCAAAAATCTGACACCCGCACAACGTGTGGTTTTCCCCTTATTGAACCCCAGATAAATGACCCATCGTGACTTAAGCTCCCCATAGACGCGACGATTCTTCTTGCCGAACGACCGGTTTTAGGGAAGCCCGACCAATCCTTCGAAAATTATCTTGTGGTTAGTGGGATTCGAACGATCGTACATCTTACGACTTTTCGGCCGACATCTGTCAGGAAATTGATCGGCCAGGTTAAAAAATCTGTGTCGGTCCCAGTGCAATGTATCTATGTCTGCAGGGCCAAGCAGGCAGCTCCCCTTTGTTTTCCTGGTAAATTGGTCTTTTTAGTTGATGATCAATTCGTACGATCGTTCCGAGAAAATCGTGGTCTCGCGATGAGGATCGGATCTTTTAAAAATCTCAACATCTATGGCCAGCTTTACAATTGAAATACTGTTTCATAGTGGAATTTGTATAGGTGCTCGCAAAAGTACTAGAGTCATTTAAAACTGTGCATGCTTTACATCTGCTTCGGCCACACTTGTAAGTACCTTTGTATCTCAGCCAGGTTGGGTCTCTACCCTTTTTCTTGGATTCGTATAGACTTGGGGACAGCCAGGATGCTAAAGCTTTGCGGTAAACGAAGGATGGATTCCGATTCAGAGAATCTTTTAGGACAGGATCTTATAACAGGATACCCCAATGTCTACGAACACTACGCTGTATATGATAAGTGTCCCTACTGTAAACCGTAAAGTCAATCTCTGGTCTTGTTCTGGTACTACCTTTTTGCACTTATTATTATGCCTCAGTAGGTCGGACCTATTCTTAGAGGCCGCTCTGTCATAGGCTGCTTTAATATTCTTGGGATCATATCCACATTCTAAAAATCTGTCCCAAAGCTCCATTGCCTTCTCCTGAAAAGTGTCCCAACTGGACCATATTCGGTGCCGTCTCAGGAACTGGCCTACTGGGATACCTTTGAGGCACGATCCAGGATGAACACTCTGAGCATGTAGCAGAGTGTTCCGTTTAATCGGTTTATGCTACAGTGTAGTGCTAATCGTGTTCTGATTTACTGGAAAAAACAATATCCAAAAAAGTTATGGAAGTTTCATGTGTATCATACGTGAATTGTATGCCCTGTACAGCCTGGTTGCAAAAATCAACAAAGGAATGCAAGGATTGACCATCCCAAATTCCTATACAATCGTCGATATATCGACGAATAATATGTTTACGGTAAGGGTTTGTTTCCCCAAAGACGTGGCACCTTTCCCACCAACCCATGAACTCTTCGTGCAGCAGTTGGGTGTCAGATATTCATTGACAGTTAGGGGCAAATTCATCAAGGGTCGAATATCGAGGGTTAATTAACACTCGATATTCGACTGGGAATGAAAATCCTTCGAATATCGAAGTCGAAGGATTTTGCGCAAAAATTTCGATCGAAGGATTTTAATCCAACGATCGAAGGATTATCCTTCGACCAAAAAAATTTAGCCAAGCCTATGGGGACCTTCCCCATAGGCTAACATTGGGTTCGGTAGCTTTTAGGTGGCGAACTAGGGGGTCGAAGTTTTTTCGACTATCGAATGGTCGAATAGTTGAACGATTTTTAGTTTGAATCCTTCGATTTGAAGTCGTAGTCGAAGGTCGAAGTAGCCAAAAAAAACACTTCGAAATTCGAAGTTTTTTTACTTCAAATCCTTCATTCGAGCTTGGTGAATGGGCCCCTTAGATCCAATATATCTTATAGGGGGGCTCCTTTCCTAGCAGATGAATTAGAGCTCACTCAAATAACTAATTCCAGTACAAAGCAAATCTAACAAAATAACTGCCTTTTGCACAAATTCTGCATGTAGAGAGACATGATGTCTGGTGATTTTAATAGAGTGAGCTCTATACATCTAAACAATAAACTGTCAATAAATATCTGACACCCAAAGCATGAAGAGAAACAGATGCTGAGAGAGGAATAGTGAAGATGAACTTGATTATTTTAGAAACAGTACAGAATATTTAATTGATTGAATTTAGAAAAGTTTCTTATTTCAGAATGCGGAAGCTTATATTAATTTTCATTTTCACGATAGTTCCCCTTTAACAAGGGGAATCAGGAGGCCAAAATAATGTTCCCGTGGCCCAGGGCTCAGTATTGCTTCCCTACATGCATTATTTGTTGTGTTCCCCTCCTTATTATAAAATGATTGCATGCTGTAGGGCGAGAATGTATTTTTGAGGCCACGTTCATTTTAGCTTGATGGGCACCAACAACCAGGAGCCATTGCATCTATAACTCGACTCCACCACTGCCTGATACACCAGTGTTTCATATAAGACTATAACGTAAATAATAAACAATATTGCAGATTATTTGTCCAGTTTCCAGTACCTCCCCCTCTCTTGTTTCAGATGTGCAAAGCTGCTTCTGGACTACGGTGCACTTGTCAACCTTGCCGGCCGCTATACCCGTGCTACACCCTTACACGTGGCATCTGGACGTGGCCTGGAAGAACATGTTGCCTTATACCTGAGCCTCGGAGCTGACCCTTCTGCCCGTAACCGTGAAGGCGAGACCCCTCTGAATGCAGCCTGCGCTGCTTGTGATAACCCGCAACACTTTGGCCGCTATTACAGGGTGGTGGATATGCTCTTGAAGTCTGGTGGTAACCCCAACACCCCGGGGAAGAAAGGCCACGGTCCTTTGCACAATGCCAGTTCTAACTGCCACTTGAGGTTGGCAAAGCTGTTGCTGGATCACGGAGCAGCAGTTAATGTGAAGAACAGTGCTGGGTATTCTCCTCTGGACTGCGCTCTGCAAGTGTGCGATGATTATCCCAACTGCCAGCCCCATCTGTTGGTCCAAACATTGCTCAACTATGGAGCTGTCCCTTCTGATCCCAAGGTGAGTTTGTGGACAACCGGTGGCCCTACTGCTAGACCCATTCACTGTGGGGTTCAAATCCATCGACATAGTTCATACCCATGAAACATCATTGCTCTAGAGAAGATCAATGTGGACCAATCGGTCATTAGAGAAAAGTTTCTCAAGGAAGGCGACTGGCACATCCAACCAGATACTCTGAATAATGGCAACTCCATTTAACTCACAGTATAGATATAGAACATAAGTTTACGTGTTTGAAATGTTTTTTTTCTCCCTAGATGTGGAGGTTCTGTGCAGCCTCCCCGAAAACCTTTGAGACCCTTCTCGATGCCTATGACCATATTCCCACAGGGGATTCCTGGGTAGAATCTGTGCCCGCAGTAACTTGGGAGGTAATGCATTCAGTCCAGAATAACATACCGTTAACTCGTTCTAAAGTCCTTTGATTTTTTTACTTAAAATGTTTTCTACAGGAGCATCGGCCCTTCTATGAGTCGGTACTGCAGGCGGCAAACCAACCCCGATCCCTGTTGCACCTGGCAAGATACGCAGTGAGGCGATTATATGATGGGCAGTGCCAGCGGGCAACCTCACATCTGGGCTTACCTCCTGCACTCAGTGCATATGTACTCCTCCAACCTGAGGGGGTCATTCACTAACCTGAAACAGAAAGAGCGCCATCAAGTGGTCAAGCATTTTTCTGCTTCAGACTGAAATAACTGGGAGGGGTTGGGTCTATTATCTGAGATGGGATGGTGCTTCTTTTTTTTTATTTTTTTTTTTTCTTCTTTTTCCGGCTCATGCTTTTTCTGCTGATATTACTGAAAAGTAGGGATGCATCGAATACAGAATTCGATTCGGGATTCAGACTTTTTCAGCATGATTCGGATTCGGCCCAATCCTTCTGTCCGGCCGAATCCGAATTTTAATTTGCATATACAAATTATGGGCGGGTAGGGAAATCGCATGACTTTTTGTCACAAAACAAGGAAGTAAAAAAAGTTTGCCCCTTCCCACCCCTAATTTGCATATGCTATTAGGATTCAGGTTCGGTAATCGGGCGAATCTTTCCTGAAGGATTAGGGGGTTTGGCCGAATCCAAAATAGTGGATTTGGTGCATCCCTACTGAAAAGCTTATATATATATAGATATATAGATATATATTTATATATATTTACACATGCATATTTTTTTTAAAGGAGAACCAAACCCTTAATTATAAAAAAAACCCTCCCCCCCACACCATCTACCATCACGGACACCATCTTCCAGCTCGTTGGGTCTTCTTCTGGTGATTTGGCAATTTCTATCAATTTCGGCTCATGCACAGTTGTCAAAAACCCGAAGGGTGCTCCAACTGCGTATGCGCCGATACGTCACTTACTTCCCGAAAAGGACTGAAGAGAAGAAGATGGCGCCCGTGAGCTCCGCTGAATCTGCAAAGAGAGGTAAGTAAAGAGTTAGGGGCATTTATCAAAGGTAACCCCTAGGCTGGGGGGAAGCAGGGAGTGGGTCTATGTAGCGTAGTGGTTTTTATAATTAAGGGTTTGGTTCTCCTTTAAGGGGGAATTGTGCTCATATGGGTGTAGGTGAAATGTACATCATTGTTTGCAATTTGATATAAAGGAACAGCTTCTGTCCATTACAAACTTTGCCCTTTGGTTGTCTCATTACCTTTATCTTATATAAAGTCCATCGGCCCTGGTTCTGTACTGTATATTCACCCGCATCCTCTTTCCTTCCAATAACCCAGGGGTGGTTCACCTTTCAGTTAACTTTTAGGGCCAGATTTATCAAGGGTCCAATTTCGAATTACAAAAAACTTCTAAATTCGACCATCGACTTAAAAAGCTTCGAATATCGAATATCTGCAAATTTGGCAATCCTGCGGTCGAATAAAAATCGAGCGATTCTAAAGATTTTAGCGTACGATCAAAGGATTTTTATTCGATGTGTAAAGACTTGTAGAAGGTCCCCATAGGTTAACATAGCACTTCGGCAGGTTTCATTTGGCGAAGTATTGAAGTTGAAGTTTTTTTTAAAGAGACAGTACTTCGATTGTCGAATATTCGAACTATTTTTACTTCAAATCGAATTCGAAGTCGTAGTATCCTATTCGATGGTCGAAGTATCCAAAAAATCACTTTCGAATTTTTTTACTTCGAAAATTCCCTCGAATTCACTTCGACGCTTGACAAATCTACCCCTAAAAGTTAACTTCAAGGTGAACCGCTGCTTTAATATTATACGTGGATTCAATGAATTACAATATACCAAGTCGTTAATTCTATATTCCCCGTTTTACGTAAACCTGCCTTTCCTTCTGTGTTTAGCCATCACCAATAAAGGACAAGCAGCCAAACAGGTGAATCCAGATAGGAGTTTAGTGTCGGGAAATGACATGAGCGTTAAAGGGTGTATTGAGAAGGGTGGTTGAAACCGACCTCACACACATTTAAATCAAACGAATAAGAGATTTATTGTTAGAACAAAAGCTGAGGGACTCCCCACACACTGGCTCAGCAGCGATTCCAATGTAAACGGCACTTTCCAGTCCAGGCACACGTCACCTGACCACCCCCATACCACCCAACCGTCCCGTTTTTCATGGGACAGTCCCGATTTTAACAGCTCAGCCCGCACTCCTGGATTGTTGCTGAAATGTCCTGACTTTCTCTTTGATCTCCTGCACTGAACAGCCAGGAAAAAGGTACAAAGTTTCTAAAACTCAATTGGCTTTTGGCAGAGAACTCAGACTATGTGGCCGGTGCACTTAGATACTTTTGTAAGATAAGCAAAGAAACAATTGTAACTATTAAGGGCAGTAACGTAACTAGAGGGGGGGGACGTGCAGCCGGGCCCCCCTACGTACGCCCGGAATCAGCCTGGATCTCCGCTGGAGTCAGTGGCGCACGAGCTGCCGGGGGGCCCTGAGGGGGTGTGGGCCCTGGCCCAATTGCACCCCCTGCTCCCCCGGTAGTTACGCCACTGATTAAGGGTGGTGGCAGATGGGAAGATTAATTGCCCAGAGACAAATCTCATCGACCTCAGGCAACTAATCTGCCCAAAATGCCTTCCCGTCGGCAAGAATGTGAATTGCCAGCGGGGTGGCATTCAGGTGACTTCGGGCGACTTCGGAAAAAACAAAGCAATTCGAATGACTTCCTGTTGACGATTCACATTCTTGCCGGTGGGAAGGCATTTCGGGGAGATTAGTGGAGGTTTGTCGCTGGGCAACTAATCTCCCCGAATATTCACGTGTGCCACTAGCAGGGGTTGCCACCTTTTCAGAAATGTTTTACTGGCCAGTGGTGGGGACGGGAACAAAAAGGGCGTCCTGTGACCTAAAGGGGCGGAGATGCAGGGGCCGGGCCACAAAAGGGGGTGGAGTCACATCGCAGGTGGCCAGAAGACGGAGAAAAGTTAGAGGGGTTAAGTTTTAGTATGATGTAGAGAGGGATATTCTGAGACAATTTGCAATTGGTTTTCATTTTTTATTATTTGTGCTTTTTGTGCTTTTTATGCTTTTTATTCAGCAGCTCTCCAGTTTGCAATGTCAGCCGTCTGGTTGCTAGGGTCCAAATTACCTTAGCAACCATGCACTGATTTGAATGAGAATATGAAATATTAATAGGGGAGGGACGGAACAAAAAGAGGAGTAACAAAAAGTAGCAATAACTATAGATTTGTAGCTTTACAGAGCATTTGTTTTTAGATGGGGGTCAGTGACCCCCTTTTGAAAGTTAGAAAGAGTCAGGAGAAAAAGGCAAATAATTCATAAACTATAAAAAAGTAAATAATGAAGACCAATGGAAAAGTTGCTTAGAATCGGCCATTCTTTAACATACTAACAGTTAACCTGAAGGTAAGTTTCCAGCCGAGGGCCAAGGGGATTATTATTACATTTGTAATAGCAGCCTCGGCCTTGGCAGGTGTTTTACCGGTTAGACTAGTAATATACTGGCCCGGTGGCAACCCCACTTAAAGGGCAATTCACCTTCATTAGCAAAACTGTCATATCACATAAAAACCACAGAATTGTTTTCAAACTTGATACATTTTGTAAAATTGTAATTAGGGGGCGTGGTCACAAAAATCCTGCTCTGCCAAATCTTTGTATCCCTTTATTTTATTTCCTGGTTTGTTCATATTTTCTGCACTTCTAACTCCTGACACAATGTAGCAGAAAGCAGCTCATTCACACAACTGCCACAGAGAACTGACTGGTTTAAAGACAATAGATCTTTTTTTGGGTGGAGTTCCCCTTTAACTGGAATGTCCCATTATCCCTTCTTCCCCTAGTCCCCTGGTCCCTATTCCCTCATCCACTCCATTCACTAGCAACGGCAAAACGCTTCCGGCTTCCTATTTCCGGCCAAGGAAAGTGACGTCGATTGATCACGCCTCCCCTGGGCGCGCAGCTGGTGACGCAATCCTTGCCAGATACGGGTGGGCCCAGGTGAACTCGGCTTTGGGCGAAGAGGGATCCGGCCGGTAAGTGACACGTTCTTGACGTCACGTCATATTCAGCCTCGTTCTGTCAGATAGAAGCCGTGACATCATCTCACCCGAGCCTTCCATTGTAATTGGTGTCGTGGACTGGCCGCTGTTTCTATGTGACAGGAACACTGAGCCCTAGTCTGACTGAATGTGTCTGCTCGCTGTTGGCTGTTCTTTATGCGATTTAGTTGCAGCTGACAGGAAATTCCATCGGTTCCAGTGTCTGTGCTGTTCTATAATGAGAGGCTTGTCTCAGTCAGTGTGGGGCTGCTCTCCTATTGGCTGGAAGGCCTGACAGGAGACATTTGGGGCCCCAACTAATAAAGGAGCCACTTTGGGGCCCCAACTATTAAAGGAGCCACTTTGGGACCCAAGGCTGATGCCCATGTCTCTGTAGTGTCAGGTATTGGGACTCTGAAGGCTAATTTGTCTTTTATTGTTCAATGTAATACAGAGGGGCCCCCAATGAAACGTGTCAGGGGCCCCAGTGGATTTATGTTGGGGCCCTTTCAGACAGGAGGCTTCTTGTGTGTGTGGTTTCATGCCCTGCAGCCCTCCTGCCGCTGTTCAATAACAACAACCCAGGGCCGTTACATATCGTTTGCCCAGTGTGCTCACAGCCGTTACATATGAGATATAGGAAGGACCAGGAGGGAAATTCACCCCCTTTCATGTAAAATCATGTCTTTCCTCTAGGAAATGGGCATGGAGTCGCCCCCGCCAACCATGATCGAGGGCCTCGGAGATGAAGTGACAGTGGCAGTCGGTCTGTTCACCCTACTCCTGGCCATCATGTTGGCATGGCTTTCTACCTACGTCGCTGAGGGAACTGACCCCCTTTTAGGAAGCTTAATGCCGGCCGGGCGCAGGGACCCTCTCCTGGTACTCAGTAATCCGGTACCTGCCAATCCCGAACCACAGCGGCCCGTGGAAGCCCAAGCTGAGAAACCAGAAGAAGGAGAGCAGGATCCTGGCGGAGAGCAGGAGGCTGGCAGTGAAAGTGCTAACCTGGACCAGATGCTGGATATTCAGGGGGTGCCCAAGCGCAGCCAGGCTGTGGGGTCCCTGGGAGAGGAGGAGGGCACAGAGCGGGATGTGGCACAGGAGGAGGATAAACAGGCAGAGAAGCCTCTAGTTGTGGGTAGGAAGATAGAGCAAGAAGAGACTAAGCCACTTGCAAAAGAAGAGGTGAATCAGGAGCAGACTCAGCCTGAAGAAGGACTCATGACAGTCAGGCTGAAGTTCCTGAATGAAACAGAGGAGGTGGCTATGGTCAGGCCTAACGACACCATCGGGATGTTAAAAAGGTGAGATGTGGGGGGCAGACGAGGGAATGCGCCATTACAGATAACGGATAGAAGTTACAGCTAAGGTGGCAGAGCAGCTTATTGGCCCATGTAGGAGACCCATCAGGTTGGAAAATCCCACTGAGCTAGGGCCGTATTCACACATTGATACAGTCCTCGTTCATTGTGTGTCTATGGTCTGCTCATTGGCCCAGTGTGTGGGTGGCCAAATCGGGCTGAGCATTATTCAGCACATACGGCCAGTTTAAGGCTTATCACTGTGTATCCGGTCAGGCTAAGCCCCCCCCCCCTGTGGAATTTTGGCCTAGTAAGCAAAGCTAATTGTGTAACCAGTTGAACAACAACTTCGAGCCTGACAGCAGGCACATGTCAGGTGTATTCAGCAATAGCTGCAGGTGACACACACACACCTAAAGCTTCCAGCCTCCTATCAAACACTTCCTTTCATTATTTTATAGGGATGCACCGAATCCAGGATTCTGCCTTTTTCAGCAGGATTTGGATTCGCCCGAATCCTTCTGCCTGGCCGAACCGAATCCTAATATGCAAATTAGGGTGGGTAGGGAAATTGTGTGCCTTTTTGTCACAAAACAAGGAAGTATAAAGTTTTCCCCTTAACACCCCTAATTTGTATATGCAAATTCGGATTGGGTTTGGCCTGAATCCAAAATATAACTGTAGTAGGCATTGCAAGTCATTGGCCATAGGTTTTATTTATATAGACTCTTAGGTCTGCTCCATTGGTGGATTTGTAACAACTTGACTTGGTTATCATGCTTTGGTAGTAGGGATGAGCCAATTATTTTTACTGTATCTAACAACTCCCTTGTTCTCTCTCTCTTTCTCTCCTGCATTTCTTCATCTTATTCTTCTGCCTTCTGTAACTCATGTGACCCCACCCTGGTGCAACAGCAAACACTTCCCCGGCCAAGAGCAACAAATGAAGCTGATTTTCCAGGGACAGCTCCTCCGCGACTCTTCGCAGACCCTGTGCTCGCTTCATATCACAGACAACTGTGTTATCCACTGCCACCGCTCTCAAGCCACCACCCCAGCCTCCTCTTCAAGCCCAGAGTCCGGAGGCAGCTCCCAAGAGCACACCGGCCTCACGCCCCCTATTGGGAACCTGATGATCCCTGTCTTTGTGGTCATGTTAGCATTAATCTGGTACTTCCGAATCAATTACCGCCAGTTCTTTACTGCGCCTGCAACTGTCTCATTGGTCGGAGTTACTGTATTTTTCAGTTTTTTGGTCTTTGGCATGTACGGACGATAAGAGACGGAGAAGCATGAGCTATAAGGGAAGGGTTGTGGATGCCGAAACATAGGTCTGGTGTATTGCTGAAAAAGATGTATGCTGCTTCAGCTAACCAATAATTTGTGGTCTTATATCGCAGGGTTCTCTGACACTGATTTGGATAAACTAATCCTATGATCAACCCGTACCCCCCCCCCCCCACAGAAATTTAGATTGAATAAATAGAGATGGTTTCTCAATAAGAATCCTGTTTGCACAGTATGTTCCAGAGATTATCAGAGCACCCACGGCAGGATTTATTAAGCATTTTAGCCAAACTGGCTAAAAACGGATAGGTTAGAGATCACGAAATAGTTTATGACCTGACTGAAGATCAGCATCAATTACCCAACAGCCACCGCAGAGATTGTCAGGGAATCCTATAATCGACATAATTCTGTATTTTGGTATCGCTTTTGAGAATATAACATGCCTTAATTTCATGGCAAGCTGATTTCGGGGGGTTCTAATAAATATAAAGAGAGTGTAGATATCCAAGTGCAGATGTACAGCACGTTCGACCGTTAAAAAATGTTTGATTGTAGGAGAGCACGGAATCTTGTCTGGGTGCACCAAAGCCGTTTAAGTGACGGGGGCGGGTGGGTTTAAAGTGTAAAATGTTGTGTCCAGTTATGTCTAAAATGGACTTCTTCCATTCGGTACTAAGGGATCCATCGGCCACGACCAAAGCTCAGTGCTAGGGATGAGAAAAACTGACACATTTCGCTTTTCCGTAAAAAGTTGAGAAACCAGTATACCCGTTGGGAGGCTACGGAAGTCACTAAGCATGGACAGAAACGAGGAACCAAATGGGCCTGGTCATACACAGGTTTAGGCAGGGGATATTCCGATGGGTTGGGATTGTACTGACTCATCCAGGAACTATATGCGAAGGAGTTCATCTAGACGCGGGGATGGCAGTTGCGTCAGTCTTGATGCAGGCCCATCTGATGCGTCATCCCTACTCAGCATTAGCCTTGGCATTGCCATCCAAAGAGGCTACTAGAATGGAAGACTTGCCCCTTGCCTCTACGTTTGCACAATAGAAAAAGAGACGTTTGCCCAGCAATGCTTTCTTGGCGAAGCATCGGGATCTGTATATCTTGCAGACTTTTCCACAGGGTTGTATAATTGCTGCATCCTTTGGGCTGAACATTGTCGTCGACTATTCTGGTTTGAAAAGGAGAAGTTTATCCCTGCCCTCGGGATGACTCTCCGTATCCAATAGTATCTGTGTTTCAAAAGGAAATAAAAGCTTTTACTGTCCTCTAAGGGGGATCTACAGTGTGGGTGTTTCTAAATGAATAAAGTAATCTTGCTTCTCGGTGAACCGGACTTCTGATTCACAAGCCTGATTGTAACAGCAAAACAGATGCGAGCAACAGCTTCCAGCTGAGGATGCTGGGAAAAGTTGCTGGCAGCTGGGCGTCGTAAGATTTCTAAAGCAGACGTGGAAGGTTTAAATGGGTTTTACTTGTTAAGATGGGTGCTAAATTGCATCGCTGCCATTATCCGCAATAACTGACTTGCTTTCAGCAAAAATGTAAAGCTGGTGGCTGATTGGTCTCTACGGATAAACGCTCTGGTGTGCTGTGTTAATAGATCAGCCCCAGTACATTATTTATGACGTACAGGAAAAGGATAAAAAAAAAAACATGCAAACTATCAGGTTGTTTTTGCACTTTTGAACCTTGCCCTGCACTTTGCACTAAGGGAGCAGAAAGACCTGCTCTTCCCCCATGAAAATAGCATTTCCAGTGATGAGGGGTGGGTAGCGAGAGGCATGAAGGCACCCCCACATCCGCATAACTCAGATGTGCGAATTAGGGCATCTATAAAGAGACCCTTGCTATTCTGCCTCTTTCCATCCTCCAAATGAAAATATTAACTGGTTGTCAGGGTCACTGCCCCCCCCCAGAAACAAAAAATATCTACTGTGCGACTTCATTTTTATCGCTCCTTATCTTTTTCAGGCTCTCTGCTATTTATCTGACATTGGGATTTCACCAGCCAAAGCTTTTTGGTTGCTATGGTAATTTAATCAGTTTAAATTCCAAGTCCATACAAGAAATGTAAATAGAAAGGGAAGGGCAAGCCTGTTTACTGTTGCCTAATCCACCAACCTTTACCTGATTCTGCTACTGAACGCTGGCTCAGACAAGATCACTGTATGGATTGGCTCTAAGGCCTACAATCGGATCATAGTGTTGGGGCCAAGGGAAACTTGTTGGGGGAAGGGCTGCACCCCAATTGAGATCTGGTCAAACGTCAGCCTGATAAGGGCAGGCCAGGCTGTAAGGTGGCCATAGACGTAGCGCCAAACAAGCAGATCTCTCCCCGATATGCCCACATTGAATTGGGCGATATCGAGCTGATCTGATCGTGGCCCTAGGGCCCAACAATTGGATCATAATGCAGTCGATACGGGTGGTCGGATCGTGGGACATCATAAACGCACAGATGCAACAGGATTTTAACATCTGGCCAACTTTCGGTCAGATATCGATCAGGAAAGCCCGTCAGATGGCCGCACACACTGGCCAATAAGCTGCTGTGTATGGGGGCCAATTACAGATTTCAACACAAGCCCAGAATCTGCTCCCCCGCTCTGCCTGCACCCAGAACCATCGTCTCCGCTCGAGTGCAGACGTGGTGGATTTTGGCACCAAAATGAAACATTTTTTGGCCAGATTTATCAAATGTCGAATTTCAAATTTATGTGAATTGAAAAATAATAAAACTTGAATGTCAGGAAGGCAATTAACATATTCAAATGGTTCAACAGACCTCTGCCATTGACTTGTAAATTAACTCAGCAGGTTTTACGTGGCGTATATTCGAATTAGAACGGTTTGCATGGCCGAGATGTGATAAAGCTTACATTCGAATTGGGGGATCAAAATTCGATGTGTGAATTTTGACACACAAAAAAATAAAAAATTTTAAATTTACTATTCGACCCTTAATAAATCTGCCCTGTGCACAGAGAAGCGGGGGCAGATTTTCTGCTTGCAGAGAATCCACATGGTCTGGCCCTAGGTTTAGGGAGGGCCACATCCATGGGCCGATGAGGGTTGAAAGAAACGAAACCACAAGCAGGTTCCTTACCAGCACAGGCTTTATTCCACACACAATGTACAGATGCATATTGGCAATTTTTTTAAAGATTTTATTCCCCTATATCAAGAAGGAAAAGGACACGTTAGTGAAGACCCTGATTATAACATTCCAAATCAGTTTACACAGTTCATAATGCGAGGACGCAGGGCCAGCCCTGTTAGGGAGTAAAGTGACCAGAGGAAAGTGGGAGCCCTGTCCAGAACAACCTTTGATCCGATAGGAATTGTATTTATTTTTTTGGTCACTAGCCTCCTCCATGGGATTCACCCAGACATGAGTTCACTGGCTACAATATTGTGTCCGGGCCTGCTTGTCTCCATGAAACATTTACTAAAAGGGCACAGTCGTTCGGTCACTTTGCTCCTATTTTTTTTTTTAAAAAGGACCAGCAACATCAAAAAGAAAAAGCTTTAAAACCATATGATTCTGGGCCATGTAATAAAAAAAAAAAATGCCGGGCGTGTCCAATCCTGAAACTCCCTTTGTTGAGGGACTATGAGAATTTGAGTTGAAACAGGTCCTGATCAGACACCCTACAGTCCATGATGCTTTCCCACAGCAACCCCCCTAGAAAAATCACAGGCACAAACAAAAATGGCAGCTGCCAAAGTCTCCAGGATCCTGAATGGCCAGATCCGCATGAATTCCATCATTTTAGCAAAGACCTCCCACAAAATCAAAACATACCTTATTAAGAAAATCAAAATTCATGATACAAAAACAAAATCAGGACTGTTGCAGATTTCATTACAGATACTGGACAGACAGGATTATTTGAATATATATACAAAGGCTTTTTCCCTTTTTGGTGTTTCTGGCTCTTTAAAAAAAAAAAAAATCATCACCCTAAGGTCCGATAGGATTTATCTTTTGCCTCGTTCTGTAAGATTAAGTACATCTGTGCCTGATGAAGATGAAATACCAAGTATGAATTTGTTAAACGTGCAACATCTGTTGATCCATTTGCTGCCGAAGGTACTGCAGGCGACCTGCACCCATATGTTGTGCAACAGAAAGGAAACCAGAAGCAGCGCACATCATGCCTATGTTCATGTTACTGAGAAGGGGTCCTGCAACTTCCTGGTGGCTCGTTTATCAGAGTCCCATTTTCAGGAAGTGAACACCTCAGTTCTGTCGAAAAAGTCGTCTCCAGATGGCAATATCCATTGTCAGTAGAGGAAGCAGCACCCTCTTGACACAGTAGAGGACATCATAAGATCATATATATTTATAGAAAATATGCTCTTTGTACCCGGCACAGTCAAGTAGGACAGAAAGAGACAGTAAATACGGCAAAACTGGGTCCAGTATTGCGGAAAGGAATAAACCGCATCGGGCGAGGTATATTTTGGATCCTCTTTTTAATCGTAGTTCTTACCAGACCTGATAACATTCACATTCAAGGGTTTATTATTTAGGCCCATTTTTTGTCTCCACCGGATATATAAATATATCGGTAAACAGGCACCGGGTCCGACATACAAGCGCGGCTTGGTCCACTGTGTTCAGTTGTGGTCGCTGTACAATCCTGGTGTCAGAGGGGCAGGAGGTTTCGGTTTCTTCTTCTTGCTCGTGCCGCCCCCACTGGCCAGGCTGACGTGACTCGGCTTCTTTTTCTTAGGTTTGCGAGTGTCGGAGTTATTTGTACCTGGGGCAGCGGAGGGTACAGGGGGAGAGGAAGGAAAAGCACACACATGAGCAGAGGCGAATACACATTGAAAGCATGATGGCGGGTTAAAACAGAAACAGTATCGATGACATGGGCCTTACAGGTGGGTGCAGGAGCTTTATATTGCTCATTTATAACACGGACCACAAATAATTATAGTTGCAATAATTACAACATATCCTCCCCCCTGCCTCGTGGGTCTCTTACTGGCTTTGGAGGACGCAGAATCAGAAGGAGAAATGTCAGAGGATCCGTCCCACTGAAGCCGACTCATCAGCACTTGTCCCTCCACCACATCAAAGCTGTCGTTGTCCAAACTGCCGTCAGCCTCGGGAAGAGAGCTGGTAGGGAGGCAGGGGAGAGCACCATCTGCTTAGAAACAGGTTGTGTGTTCCTTGCCCTGTGCAGTCCTATAGGTACGGGCTAGGAGCAAGCTGGCTCCAGTTTCATGAAGGGGAAAAGGCTGCTAAACATAAAGGATCCGAAATGGAGAAGGATGAAGGACCCTCATTCAGTCCAGTCCTAGTGATTCTATGCCGGAGGGAACTCTACTCTAGAACGGTCATCTTGAATCAAGGAAGGACCCTCATTCAGTCCAGTCCTAGTGATTCTATGCTGGAGGGAACTCTACTCTACAACGGTCATCTTGAATCAAGGAAGGACCCTCATTCAGTCCAGTCCTAGTGATTCTATGCCGGAGGGAACTCTACAACGGTCATCTTGAATCAAGGAAGTGTCCCTGCCCAGTACAGTCCTATGAAGGGATTATACTGCTACGCTTCCTGTTGTCCGTGCTCATAATAGAAATAAATAATGTTGTCACTTACGCAGAGGAGCCCAGCAGATAGACCCTCACTGATCGGCGCTGGTCATCGGTGTGCTGGGGGCAACGATGTGACCTGGGGGAAAACAGTGAGCGGTTAGAACCTCCAGATGAGGATATACATAGTAAGTTAGGTTGAAAAAAAAGTTCAACCTTTTAACTCTTTTTTTAACCTGCCTAACTGACAGTTGATCCAGAGGAAGGCAATAAACCCAATCTGAAGTCTCTCCAATTTGCTCAGAGGAGAAAAAATTCCTTCCTGAATCCAAAATGGCAATGGGACCAGTCCCTGGATCAACTTGTACTATGAGCTATCTCCCATATCCCTGCATTCCCTCACTTGCTAAACACCATCCGACCCCTTCTTGGATGGCTTTGGTTCATGAGCAGAACTCAGCGGTAGCAATAGAATATACCCCCCACCATCTCTGGGAAGACTGACCTGGTACACATCTTCTTAGTGTGCTCCGATATAACCCCGCATTGCTGGGGAAAGAGTAGAACAGGTGAAACATAAACAGCATTCCCATTGGATGCCACTGAACTGTAAGTCCTATAATGTACAGCTATATCTGATATACACCTTGTAAACAAAGGCACAGAGTGATACTCTCCCCTTTCCGGCAGCATCTGAACATATCCCTAATGCCAAGTTCTAGCCACTCTACATACCAAAAACTATGTCAGCCCTCCCCCCTTGGTTCCATTAACACATTGATGCACTAATTAAATTGAACTAGAAAGTTGCTTAACTAGATGTTATTGGGCCCCACAGCGAATTTGTTTTAGGGCCTCCCCAACATATCTGGAGGTTGTCCTTTTTTACCAATATTTGTGGAAACTGTTCATTATTAGGGCCTCATGGGACCCCCTATACCTCTGGGGAACCCCCTGCAGCCACAGGGTCTGCTTCCTCTGTAGTTATGCCCCTGGGACTAGAACGTCTCTGATTTCTAGTATTCAAGTTACATTGTTGTTCTGCGGCTGCAGGATCCTTACCGTGGTTAGAAGTGTCTGAAGCTCATCTGGGCCAAGGTTTTCATAACTAATCCCTGAACTGTTATTATACTGAAAAGGGAAAGAAACGTTAGCAGCAGTGCAGACAGGGGCAACACATATCATATACATATATAGAGTCATTAAACACATATACTTTATGCAAACTGGTGCCGGCACTGGTTTCTCTTTGCACATGACTTGGGGCAGCTGGGAAATTGACAATATGTCTAACCCCATGTCAGATTTCAAAATTGAAAATAAAAAATCTGTTTGCTCTTTTGAGAAATGGATTTCAGTGCAGAATCCTGCTGGAGTAGCACTATTAACTGATTCATTTTGAAAAATAATTTTTTCCCATGACAAATATTCCGTTAAAATTTTCGGACGTTTTTCACCATTTTTTCCCCAAACAGGAATTATTCAGGAAAATGTATTGATAAATAACAGGAAATAACCCGTGTGGATTTGGTCGGAGTAAATTTCAGAAAATAATGAACCGGGTTTTGATAAATAACCCCCTCAGTGTTCTTTCTGATGTGGATAGTGCCAGAACTAAGTATTTTTGTAATGGGATTATAACACAGCAGGACGCCAGTGAGAAGTGATAAGGAAGCTTGTAGCCAATTGCCCAGAGACACAGTGGAGTTTGGGCAAGGTTTAGCTTAAGGTGGCCATAGATGCAAAGATCTGCTCGTTTGGCAACATCGCCAAACGAGCGGATCTTTCCCCGATATGCCATTAACAAACATGGCTATATCGGGTGTAACCTGATTGTTCGGCCGCATGGCCGAACGATCCGATTACGATGTGCCCTGGGTTCCGGCGGGATCGGTCGGGTCAAAATCAAACCTGACCAAACGACCGATCTCCGCCGGACGAAAGATGTCGGCACACGCCATACACGATCCGAAAATCGTACGAATCCTCTATTCGTACGATAGGATCTGTGTGTCTATGGCCAACTTCAGTGTCGCTTGAGGCTGTTTCGCCAGAGAAGTGGCCAGGATGCCATTGCCGATATTAAAGGAGAAGGAAAGGCTAAAAGTAAGTGAGCTTTATCAGAAAGGTCTATATAAATACACCAGTAAACCCTCAAAGTAATGCTGCTCCGAGTCCTCTGTCAATAGAAACAGCACATTTCTTTCCTTCTATTGTGTACTCATGGGCTTCTGTATCAGACTTCCTGTTTTCAGCTTAAACCTCCAGGGCTAGGGCTTGAGCATGCTCAGTTTGCTCCTCTCTCCTCCTCCCTGCTGTAATCTGAGCCCAGAACTATGAGTGCGCAGGGAGAGACTCAGGCAGGAAGTGATGTCACACCAAGCTAATATGGCAGCTGCTATCCTAAAGAAACAGTTTCTAGAGCTGTTTACTCAGGTATGGTAAAGCAGTCTGCAGAATATAGTGCTATAGCTTGCACTATTGTGGCTAATCTATTGGCAATAAACTGCTTTGGTAGTTATCCTTCTCCTTTAATGATGTTTTTTCAGGCCAAATCCACCTGTACCAGTGATGTCTGGCAGTTTTCAGGCACTGGGCTACAGTAATGAAGGTTGTTTAAAACATAGGACAACATGTCTGCGATTTACTGAAATCTGTGTCGAACCTGTAGCGCTACTCAGTCTGCTACTAACAGGCCGAATAGTTTTACCACTAGGAGTACCACCAATAGCCTTCTTCTATTTTACCATGCTCCCAAATTAGAATATTTTATAATAATAATAATAATACTACAAGCAACCAGTATAGAATGTCTCTATCTGAAATGGATCTGAAGGGTCCAAAAATAGGGGTGAAAAAGAAAAGGGGCAAGACCCAGTCTCTTCCCTCCTTCGGCTCTTCTATAGCCACAGCAAGTGCCTTACCTTCAGTTGGTCAGAGTTCATGGAGAGATCTCCTGTAAAAGATAGAATGCAACATGGCGTCAGAAAACCTTCAACATAAAGACCGAACGCAACATCCAACCATATTTACACACAGGACAGGAGTTGTGGGAACAGCCGACCCCTTGTTTGTAAACTGGAGCGAAGTTGTCCAGTATCACTCACCGTTTTTGTGTTTTAGGGGCTTTGACCTGCGAGGTGAATTTGGGTTCTGAAACAGAATGTAAAGTACGTAATTACCAAGAACATACAATGCACACGAATAACAGAGGGGAGCATCAGCTCAGTATGTTCAGAGTGGGAAATGAACGTTTTCACGGCAGCTTATTGGCCCACCGAAGGGGTTTCCCGATCGATATCTGGCCAAAAGTCGGACATGGGCAGGGCAAAAAAAAAAAAAAACAGTTGAATCGCGGACTTCACCTGTTGATGCGGTCCCGCGATTTAACCGCCCATATTCCTTTCATTGTGATCCGATCGTTGGGCCCCAGGGCCCACGATCGGATCAGCCCAAAATTGCCCACCTTAAAGTGGGCATATCGGGGAGAGATCTGCTAGTTTGCCCATCTCTCTGTGTATGACCACCTTTGCAGAGCATTTGCTTGTAGATGGGGTCAGTGACCCCCACTTGAAAGCTGGAAAAGGTCAGAAGATAAAGGCCAGTTGAAAAGTTGCTTAGAATTGGCTATTCTTTAACATACAAAAGGTAACTTAAAGGTGAACCATCCCTTTAAATCGAATTCTCTTCTATTTGTCTAGTCATTGAAGCAAAACCTCCCGCGCATTGTTCCATGTTGAAGTGATGGATCCTGAGACTCAAAGTCCCCTCCTCTTTCCATGGTGGGATTCTCTCGAAATAAGCGCCTCTTCAAATCCCAGGACATGGAACAAGGTGATGGAGGGGTGGAATGACTCTGCCAGCCTAATGGGGTGCCGGCAAATTGAGTCCAAGAATCTAGGGGAGGGTTGGCAAGCGCTGATGCAGCTAAGGTGAACCTTTTAAGTACCAATAATTATTATTATTTTAAGAAATTTCTAATAAAATACAAACTAAACTAGTCACAATATTATAATGTGGATAGTGTGCAAGACAATGAACCCTTTAAATAACGAAGGAATGGAAGGGCCAGAGACGGTGCGGGTGAATAAAGCCCATTCCATTAACAGATGTAAAATGACTTACCTTCTCGGATTTTCTCTTCTTTGCTAAAAGTGCAGGAGAGACAAGTAGGAAAGAGAGGGGAGGGAAAAAGATGGGGTAGAGAAACAACGGGGGAACCAGAGATAAAAGCAAATAAAGAGGAGCCATAATGAAAAGAAATAGGAAGAAGAGGAGAGATAAGAGGAAAAGGTTTAGTCCTGATGGAACAATCACAAAACAGTAACCAAGCAGGAATTTAGGCTCATCGCAGATTAGTTACCTCCAGACGCATTAAACGCACCTTTCTTCTCCGATCCGTAGGACCAATCATTATCATTAACATCGTCGTTATCTTCCTGGTCACTCTCAGACTTGTTTGTGTTGTTACTGCTTGCGATTCTGGTGAAAGGATAACAAGTACTTATGCCTGTGCCGATTCTGAGACTGGACCCTCTATAGGGCACGGGAGGTATTTAGATGCAGAAGGAATAATATGGTGGACCTGGTTCCTTTTATTTAGGAATAACTGGAGACTACCTGCAGTAGATACCAACGCTATACTTAAAGGCCCATCAGACGGCAGCACATACAAGGAAACTGTAATTGCAGCGCGTGTAAGTCAAGGAAATGAAGAGAAAAATGAATAAACAGATACACACAGAACATATATAAATGGCCGCCATGAT